>NW_027248598.1:0-75283 GCF_031021105.1 Erythrolamprus reginae | reverse complement strand
ATTTTACCAAGTTTGTATCCCTCTACTTTATATCGTCATTATCTATATCAAATAATTAACACCTTAATCAACTCTAATGTAATGAATTTATATGAATGAACTTATTGACTTTACTATTTAATATAATATATTTAATACAACAAGACATTAACTGCTATTATTAATTTTCTGTATATATTAATTGACAATTATTGCCTTTCTGTAAAAATAACTTAGCTATAGGATATTTGAATACACTACTAATTTTGCAAGTACTAACTCTAAACTATACTGGGTAATTAATAGAAATAGAACAATAGAAATAGAAATATTAGATAAGATTTACCTGCAACAATATTCTGAATTAATCTATATATACTACTCTGTCTTTGTTAATTTGTTACCGGTCAATAGTAAACGACACCTTAATTAGAAGCTTACTATAATTAAGATAAGGTAGTATTTTCTTTGTAATAGTTATATACTTTGTTTAACCTATATATATTTACTTAATAATTAATTAGTATAAAACCTGTCTGAACACATTCCTTCTATCTTCCCCTACGTAATTACACTCTCTAGAGGGAAGAAATATCTTTAAACTTTTACCTTTTAAGGTTTACTATTGAGTCCAACAGGAATTGATATCCTAACTACACATTACTTAAAATCTACTGTTATACTCTATCGATACTAAACTCTGGATCAGACCATCAAACAACTGTACCAGTGGGCAAATTGGTGGTCAGCTATAAAAATGACAAGCCTTTCTAATCTGTCTAGGCTAGGATCAGGGAAAAAATCAATCACCCATTCTACATCAGCCATACCAAGTCCCTCTACCCAGAGATCTCTCAACGATATGTTACCTAGAGAGAGGTCTAATTCTTATAAAGATCTTCAAGCTACGCTGCTTCAAATGCAGGAGCTAATGTTGAAAAACCATCAGGATATTAAAAAAGAACTAGGTGAGGTGAGGAGTGATACATCCGAATTAAAAGAGTGGATGCAGAATATGGACAAAAAGCACGAGGCTTTTCAACAACAAATGACTAAACAAGAACAGAGGATACAGGTCTTAGAAGACAAAATAGACCAAGAGCACAAACAAATGGAAGACCTGACAGATAAATTAATCCATGCCAACAAAGATTTAGAGAACACAGTAATTCAATTAGAGAGCGAAAAAGCTAACCAATATCTTAGATTTCAAAATCTCAGGGAGGAAAAAAGTGAAGACCTACCAGATATTATGGCCGATATCCTTTCAAAGGCCCTGGGCATTGAAAAAGATACAATGCTAAATGAAATCGATGAAGCCTATCGTATAAACACTAACTACGCTAGGCGCCATAACCTCCCCAAAGAAGTTCACATCAAATTTATCAAAAAATCAGTCAGGGATGAAATCCTTCACAGAGCCCGGGAAGATCCTATAGAACACAAGGGGAGACAATTGGTAATATTAAAACAGGTCCCAAAACACGTCAGAGACCTTCGTAGGCCATACACCTTTCTGTCAGCAAAACTGACCAGACACAATATAAATTTTAGATGGCTGGTCCCAGAGGGTATGCTTGTGACCTGGCAAGATAGGAAATTAAAAATAGACTCTGTCGAAAAAGCCGAAGAATTTTTCGACAAAAATTTCTCTACCGACCGAACTTCTGAAACACAAGACGATACCGGAACAACGACCCTCCCTTCCACTAGTGTACAACCTATAGAACAGAGCCCAACAAGTTTAGAAAGAACTCAGGCTACTGATAAACTAACTTTAGGCAACAATGGCTATACAGGATATCCAAAAGAAACTAGAAGTACAAGGGCAACAAGACCCAAGTACAGATAACTTAAACTTGGTACAAGAAAAGTTAAACAAAGGAATTGAACAATAATCAATTAATATAAATGGCCTAAATGCACCAAAAAAAAGAAGCCAAACTTTAAATAAAATTGCTAAATTAAACTTCGACATTATTGCAATGCAAGAAGTTCACATCAAAAATAAATTTGAGCACCTACTCAAAAGAAACAAACTTGGGAATCTGTTTACGTCACTTGCCGGGGAAAAAAAGAGAGGTGTAATATGTTATATCAATCCTAATATCCAAGCTGAATTGAAATATAAAGATAGAGAAGGTAGAATTTTAATCCTAGAACTTACTATAGAAAAGGACAAAATAACTTTAATAAATATTTATGCCCCGAATGAAGGCCAAGAAAATTTTTATAAAAAACTATTAATCACCATCAGAGAACATTCCACTGATAATATCTGCTTATTAGGTGACTTTAATGGCATAACTAACAATGAAATGGACTATAAGAATGACAAAAAGACCAAACAAAAGAAAAGAATATTACCTAAAACCTTTTTTGATTTAATTAAAGAACTAAAATTGAAAGATAGCTGGAGGGACAGAAACCCCAAACTTAAAAAATTTACCTTTTATTCTGATAGGCATCAATCTTGGTCAAGATTGGATATGGTCTGGACAACAACAGAAATTAACACCAAAATTCCCTCGATAGATATAGAACCTAATTATATTTCAGACCATAGTGCGCTCAAAGTTTGCTGGAAAGGAAACAAACAGAGTTGTAGATGGTCGCTTCAGAAATCTATTTTAAGTCAGGAAGATTTTAAGCAAAAACTTAAAACTGAAATGAATTATTTCTTCCAAGAAAATCCAAAAGACGACACTAGCCTTCAAAATGTTTGGGATACAGCCAAAGCTGTTATTAGAGGGATAGCTATTTCATTCATGACTAGAGAATTTAAACAAAAAAAACAGAAGTTAGCTAATTTAGAAGAAGAGTATAGGGCCTTAGAAGAAGAACTCCAGAACTTCCCCATTAAAAAAGAAATCAAACAAAGTATGCTACAAATTAAACACCAACTAAACTTAATTGACCAACAAAACTGGGCACAACAAATAAAAAGAACTAACCAATACAATTTTGAGAATGCCAACAAACCTAGCAAATGACTAACCAATAAGCTCAGGAAGCAAAATGAAAAGAAACTTATAAACTGTCTAAAAAACAAAAATGGGGAACCATGCCATGACTTGGAAAGGAAAAAAACGATTGCTAGCGATTTCTATAGTAAACTTTATGAATATTCTGAAACTATACAAAATAATACTCAAGACACAAAAATTCAAGAAATCCTAGAGCAGGCTAAACTTCCTAAAGTACCACAAGAAATGGTCAATATAATCAATAAACCGATCACTGAAACAGAATTAAAGGAAGCAATAAAAAGTCAAAAAAACAACAAAGCACCAGGTCCGGATGGACTCCCCACAGAACTTTATAAAGATCTTCCTAAGGAAATGGAAAAAGCCTTTTTAGAGACGTTAAATGAAGCTCTAGATAGAGGCAAAATCCCAAATTCATGGACAGAAGCTAACCTAGCGTTAATTCCAAAAAAAGATACAGATCATACTGATATAGCTAATTATCGCCCGATCTCTCTCTTAAATGCCGATTATAAAATTTTTACCTCTATCTTAGCGAACAGAATCAAAGGTTTTCTAAATTATTTTATACATCCAGACCAGAACGGTTTTCTCCCCGGGAGACAGCTAAAGAATAATATTAGAATCGTGCTAGACACGCTCGAATACTACGAAGCCCATAATGAGAAACAAGTGGCGTTAATATTTCTTGATGCCCAGAAGGCCTTCGACAATGTGTCTTGGAAATTTATGATAAAACAGCTTGAGTATATGGAATTTGGCCCCAAATTTATTAACGCAATAAAAGCTATTTACTCTATCCAATCGGCCTATATAATTCTCAATGGAGATACATCAACCAAAATTTCTTTATACAAAGGCACAAGACAAGGTTGTCCATTGTCCCCTTTACTATTCATATTAACTCTTGAAGTACTAACGAGAATAATTAGAGACAAGGAAGACATATGGGGTCTAAACTGTAAGAAAGAAATTTATAAACTCCAAGCTTTCGCAGACGACTTGGTATTCATCCTAGAAGATCCTTTAAAATCAGGTCCTAAACTATTAGAAGTTCTGGAAGAATACGGTACAGTGGCAGGCCTCAAAATAAACAAAACCAAAACCCAAATTTTAACAAAAAACATGCGACAAGCACAAAAAGATATTTTATCTGCTAAATTGGATATGCAAATTGTCACAAAAATTAAATATCTTGGCATCAATTTGACAAATAGAGTGTCAAGCTTAAAATCAAACAACTACGGTATATTATTGGACAAGATAAATAAAGACTTGTCAAAATGGAGGAATTTACAACTATCTCTCCTTGGGAGAATTGCAGCCATTAAAATGAACACTCTGCCTAAAATATTGTTTTTATTTCAAACTATCCCTATACAAGTAAAACAGGACTTTTTTACCAATTTGACTAAAATAACCAACAATTTTATCTGGCAAAACAAACGGCCCCGAATTCGACTAAAATACTTACAAGGAAAAAAAGAAGAGGGCGGTCTGGCTCTTCCAAATTGGAAGGATTACTATACTGCTGCATCGCTAGATTGGACAAGAGATTGGATGAGTCTAACAAACACTAGACTTCTTAAATTAGAAGGCCATGACCTCCACGCAGGGTGGCATTACTATCTCTGGGACGAAAAGCCGTCAACCCACAAATACTTCTCCAACCACCTGATTAGAAAATCGTTAATTGGCACCTGGAAAAAAACTAAAACTAAATTATACAAAGGAATTCCCATGTGGTATGCTCCTTTAGAAGCCTATGTACATCCTAATTTACATAAGAGAAATAATATATTAAGATATAAAGACATTTTAAACCCAAATGGGACAATTAAAACAAGATTAGAACTTGAAAATTTGGGCCAAAAAGTGGAATGGTGGGAATACCTTCAGATCCAGACCAAATTTAACAAAGACACCAAAAATTTCGGGATTACCAAAAATGCTCTGTTAGATAAGCTGTGTATAGGCCCCCAAGATAAGATAATCAAAAACTTCTATGGTTATTTAAATTACAACGACTTGGACACCTTTAATAAAAAATCCAACGTTAAGAAATGGCACCTCGACCTTAAAAAAGAGATAAATGAGGAGGAATGGCAAACACTGTGGACAAAGAACTATAAACTGACTATTGCCACCTCTTATAAAGAAAACCTGGTCAAAATGTTTTACCGTTGGCATATTACCCCAATTAAATTAACCAAAGTGAACAACAAACTTTCACCAATCTGTTGGAAATGTCAACAAGAATTGGGTACCTACTTTCATCTATGGTGGGAATGCAATAAAGCCAAAACCTATTGGGAGATGATTGGAAATTGGATTGAAGAAATATTAAATTTGACGCTCGACAAAACCCCTGAATGTTTTTTACTAGGTATAATTAGGCAAAAACTGTCAAAACCCCAAGCTCACCTTATCATCCACCTAACTACCGCAGCAAGACTTACATACGCGCAGTGGTGGAAAAATGAAGACCTTCCCCCAAAGGAAGCAATATTTAGGAAAATAATGTACTGCGCAGAAATGTCGAAACTGACCCTGTTAGTCAGGAACGAACCGTTAGATACGTTTAACAGTTGTTGGGACCCTCTCTATAAATGGTTAGGAAGCAACAGAGAGACCAATAGGCTTTAAGAAGGTAAAAAACCAAAAAAAACCCCCAAAAACCATGAACTGTTACAAATCTGGTATAAAGTATTTCATTATCTAATATTATTACACGAGACTGTATATGTATTTAACTACCTGAACCTATCATTATTTTCTGCGAACTTCTTAACAATATATGTAAACGTAACACTGGTTTCTAACACTCTTGATAACCTATTCGAAATATGTTAACTGAGCAAAAATATCTAGATCTAATTTTCGTTTTCAATTCAACTCCCCTGCTTATTCGCCGATATTGTTATTAGTTTTGTTTTTGTTTGTATGTTTGTTTTTTGTTTTTTGTCTTTTCCCTTTATATGTGACATGCCCCGCATTGTACCATATGTTGTATATAACGATGTATATGTCTATATTTTAATAATAAAAAATTTAAATTTAAAAAAAAAAAAAAAAAAAGAGTTGATGTCACCCCAAGCCAGAACATTCACTTCCTGAGATTCTTATGGCTGCCTTTGGCTTCTTTCCAAGAACATCTCCCTGCTGACTCATATTTTGTTTCCAATTAACTACGATTTTGAGGTCATTTTCACAAACATGCATATCAAGTTTGGTGTCCCTCATCTTTCTTCCAGTCCACCATTAATGTTCTTAAATGAGACTCTATTGTTAGTCAAGTCCTATGTGCTAAAAAAAACCCTAGATGATTTTTCTACTGCTTTTTACTCCTGCACCCTTCTCTCTGTGGAAATCATGCATCTTTTTTCTGCAAACTTGATTTTACACTCATTAAATTTTCTCTTATTTAAAAAGGTAAAAAACCAAGCTTCCAAAAATTGAACTATTACAAAGACAAAACAAAAGTAGATGAAACATATTTTAAAAAGTGTATATTTAAAAACAGACAAACCCACAAACATGTACTGTATATTGTCCCCCAGTTGAATACTATAACGGGGGTCCCCAAACATAGGTGGGCGATTCTCAGTCCTTCAGATGGCTGGAGAGTGGGACAAGGTGGGTGGTCATGTGACTGGGTGGGCATGGCCAATGTAACAGTCCAATTTTTTTGCCTTTCTCCTTCCTGAGTTGTACTTGCTCACCCCGAGGAATCTATTTACTTAATAAGACCCCCACAAAAGGGAAAAAGAGCCCAAACTTCCTTGTCACTTGCCTAACTTCATTACAACAGCAGCTTCAAGCTCTTTAAAAAAGGCCATTAAAAAGAATGAAAGAAACAGGATTTCTTTCAAAATAACTCCTGATCATAAAGCACAGAAGTCATGAGAGGCTGAGAGAAGCTGTCAATCAAGCCCCCCTTCTTTATTTGTTTGTTTGTTTGTTCATTCACTCATTCATTCATTCATTCATTCATTTATTTATTAGATTTGTATGCCAGCCCTCTCCATAGACTCGGGGCGGCTAACAACAATAATAAGAAACAGCATAAATAAATCTCATATTTAAATTACTAAAAACCCTTATTAAAAACCAAACATACACACAAACATACCATTCATAAATTGTATAGGCCTAGGGGGAAGGTATATCTCAGTTCCCCCATGCCTGACGACAGAGGTGGGTTTTAAGGAGCTTATGAAAGGCAAGGAGGGTGGAGGCAATTCTGATCTCTGGGGGGAGTTGGTTCCAGAGGGCCGGGGCCATCACAGAGAAGGCTCTTCCCCTGGGTCCCACCAAACGACATTGTTTAGTTGAGGGGACCCAGAGAAGGCCCACTCTGTGGGACCTAACTGGTCACTGGGATTCGTGCAGCAGAAGGCGGTCCCAGAGATATTCTGGTCCGATGCCATGAAGGGTTTTATAGGTCACAACCAACACTTTGAATTGTGACCGGAAACTGATTGGCAACTAATGCAGACTGCGGAGTGTTGGTGTAACATGGGCATATTTGGGAAAGCCCATGATTGCTCTCGCAGCTGCATTCTGCACGATCTGAAGTTTCTGAACACTCTTCAAAGGTAGCCCCATGTAGAGAGCATTACAGTAGTCGAGCCTCGAGGTGATGAGGGCATGAGTGACTGTGAGCAGTGGTTCCCGGTCTAGATAGTGCTGCAACTGATGTACCAGGTGAACCTGGGAAAAAGCCCCCCCTTGCCACAGTTGAAAGATGTTTCTCTAATGTGAGCTGTGGATCGAGGAGACGCCCAAGTTGCGGGCCCTCTCTGAGGGGGTCAGTGATTCCCCCCCCTAGGGTAATGGACAGACAGATGGGATTGTCCCTGGGAGGCAAAACCCACAGGGTTCAGTTTGAGTCTGTTAACACCCATCCAGACCTCAACAGCCTCCAGGCACCGGCACATCACATCCACTGCTTCATTGACTGGACATGGGGTGGAGATGTATAACTGGGTATCATCCGCATACTGATGATACCTCACCCCATGCCCTTGGATGATCTCGCCCAGCGGTTTCATGTAGATATTAAATAGCAGGGGGGGGAGAGGACCGACCCCTGAGGCACTCCACAAGGGAGAAGCCTAGAGATCGACTTCTGACCCCCCACTAACACCTACTTCGGAGAGGGGCGGCATACAAATCCAAATAATAAAATAAATAAATAAATAAAAATACTGCGACCGACCGGAGAGGTCGGAGGACAACCACTGAAGAACAGTGCCTCCCATTCCCAACCCCTCCAGCCGGCGCAGAAGGATACCATGGTCGATGGTATCGAAAGCCACTGAGAGGTCGAGAAGCACCAGGACAGAGGATAAACCCCTGTCCCAGGCTCACCAGAGACCATCCATCAATGCGACCAAAGCAGTTTCTGTGCTGTAGCAGTTTCTGTGCCTGAATCCTGACTGCTGAGGACTTAGATAATCAGCTTCTTCCAAGGATTGCTGGAGTTGGAGCGCCACCACCTTCTCAACAACCTTCCCCATAAAGGGAAGGTTGGAGACTGGCCGGTAGTTATTAAGAATGGCTGGGTCCAGGGAAGGCTTCTTGAGGAGGGGGCGCACAAGTGCCTCCTTGTAGGAATCTGGAAAGGACACCCTCCCCAAAGAAGCGTTGACAATCTCCTGGACCCAGCTCCGTGTCACCTCCCTGCTGGCCAAAACCAGCCAGGAGGGACACGGATCCAGTAAGCAGGTGGCGGAACTCACACCTCCAATGGCCTTGCCCATTTCATCAGTTGTCACCAGATCAAACTCTTCCCAGACAGATGGACAAGTACGGGCCCCAATCACATCGACTGAGTCGTTGCCAGTCGACTCTGTTATCCAATTGGAGTCAAGGTCCGTCTGGATCCGAGCGATTTTATCAACGAAAAACATGTTAAAATCCTTGGCGCTACTCTGTAAGGGCTCCCCAACTCCCCCCTAGTTAAGAAGGGAGTGGATCACCCTAAACAGAGCGGCCAGGCAGGATTCTGCTGATGCAATCAAGGCGGCATGATACGCACATCTTTCTGCCTTGAGCGCCACTTTGTAAGTCTTAATATGAGCTCTTACAAGTGTTCGATCGGATTCGGATTTACTCTTCCTCCATTGCTTCTCTAGACATCTCTTCTGGCGTTTCAACTCCCGGAGCTCCTCATTGAACCATGGAGCTCGACGGGGTCTAGTGCCCCGGAGAGGTCGCAACGGCACAATCCGGTCAATCCCTTCTCCTCTCTAGGGGTCCACATGGGTCCTTCCCTTTCGGTTCCAGCCAAGGCTTCTGGCTTTGTAGAGCTGTGAGTGCCTGCCAGCAAGGGAGGGGGCCAGGGAAGTGAGGGGAGACCAGCCTCCTTGTTTCAGTTATTTAAGATTTTAAGCCAGAAGGAGAATTCATGTAGATATTAAATAGCAGATATTAAAACTAATTTCCTTCTTGCCAGACTTGTGCCTATGTACCCACACACATGAAAGCTACCAAAATTGTCCAGCAACCAATTGGGTGGATGTACTTTATATATGGCAAGAATCAAAGCAGTGGGTGAATTCTCCTTCAGGCATTATACTGCGGTTGCATTTGAAGTAGTGTTAGCCAATTTCAGCTGATTTTGAAAAAGCCAGGAAGCATGGAGACATGTCCCCCACCCACCCACCCACTTTTAAAGGGCTACCTTTCAAAGCAGCCCCTCCCCTACTCACCCACCGGCAGCAGCTGTGTCATCAGAAGGGCAGTTCAACCAGTGACAGAAGCCCCGCTGGAGTAGATGCTCATGGGAATATAAAGACAATGGTGAGGGGTGGGGCAAGGGTAGGGGCTTAATTCCACCACTCCGTGCATGGGATACTTTGCATTGGTGGGTCATATCCAGTCCACTAACCTTAGTTTGAGGATCCCTGTATTAGAACATAGAATAACAGAGTTGGAAGGGACCTTGGAGGTCTTCTAGTCCAACCCCCTCCCAAGGGAAGAAACCCTACACCACTTCAGTCAAATGGTTATCCAACATCTTTAGAACTTCCAGTGTAGACTATAATATGCACCTGTGCTTAAGACACACCAAGATTTCAAAGAGGTAAATAAGAAAAAAAAGGTTTTGCCTTCCCTCAGCTCCCAGGATCATTTTCAGACCTCCCAAACCCTCTACTCACCCGTTTTCACATGGAGCTGGCCTTAGGGAGGCCAAAAATGGCTGCATTCAGTGTATAAGATGCACCAACATTTCCACCCTCTTTTTGGGGGGGAGAAGAAATGCGTCTTATACTCCAAAAATATGGTATTTTGGAAGTGTAATGGTATCTGGGAATGACTTTAGGGATGAGGAGAAGAGAGGCTGCCTAGGGAAGGATCAGATCAGAGGGGAGAATCCTGCAGCTGCATAATGGGAGAGAAGGAAACTCAGAAAGGATCCTGGATAACTTTTCAGGCTGAGATAAGAGTTGGTGGGAGATTTGTTCTTTCAGATTTGCAACATTGGGTTAATGTCACATTACCATAAAGTAGAATTAGCACATCTGGAGGTGTTTTCCATCAGGATGACCAGGGAGAAGATTAGCCTGACACTTTTCTTCTTGATAAACCCCCAATGCTTTCTGGGAATCTACCTGTGGTTTCTAAAGAGTTAAGGAATATTTTTTTTCCTCTCTGTTCATTTCATTTCTCATGTGCTCTAGAATCTTCTCTATAATTGACCACTTGTGTCAATTATATTTTCTCTATATTTTGTCAGTATATGAGTGACAAAATTTTTCATTCACTTTTGAACATAATGGCAGTTTTATTTAACCATATTTGGAGATTAGACAATTGTAGAAGAAAGATTCAATGTGGGATAAGAAACAATGTTTTCTGTATTTCAAATTCCTGGATGTTTCCATTCTAGTTTCATCCCTTTCTGGAAAAAAATGAATATTGGAATATTTCTGAGAAGAAACTGTACTTGGACCAAAATGGAAAGATAAAAGCAGATCTGGCCATTGACTACTACTTGGTTCTCCCCAAGGAGGATCCCACGAGAGAAATTCTGGCATCTTTTATAAGACAGAGACTTTCTATCGACCAAGATGCTCTTTCACGGCTAAAGTTGCTCAATAAGGTGGGATAAATTTTGCTGTCTTTTCTCTGTTTCCCAAAGCCCGAGGTCCCATTTCATGTGGGGAAAGCCTAGAGTCTCCAGGGTGGTTGGCCTTCCATGCCAGTTGGGGTCATTTAATGGAAGTTCTTCAATAGACAGCAACTAAATGGAGATTTCTTTTTGCCATGTTTTATGGAAATCTTTCCTGATCTTACTGGTCAGAGGTTTCTTTCTTCATCACAGTTTTATTCTACATTAAAAAAATACTGAATGAAATAAAAGTTTCCTAAACCTTTTAAAGCAAACTTTATTCTCAGATTTAATATGAATATATCCCCATAATTAAATCATTCTTCTGCAATTCCATCCCATCAGACTTTATTAAATAGAAATGTACTTTATTGTAATGTTAAATTCCAAAGGCAAAAGGGAGGAATTAAATGAAGAATCTGACCGTTGTTATACCTCCTGCATCTGTTTAGAAGAAGTCAGAGATTTCATATTAACCTCAATGAAGACCAGAGGCTAATTGTCTCCTGCCATTTTTACCTACATTTTCTATGGATGGAGAGTCCTAACGTATTTCCTAACACATTCTCTTTTTTCTGCTCAGTCCCTGCCTGAGTCCAAATGTGTGGAAAGTTGTCACCCTGGATTTGTCAAGAGGGCCCGAGAAGGAGAGCCAGTTTGCTGCTACGACTGCATTCCTTGTCCGGAGGGGACCTTCTCCACTCAGGGAGGTGGGTGACCCTGAGGAAAATGGGAGGCTTGGTGGAACTGGATCCATCCAGAACATTTTCAAGAAAGTACAATTTAAAAGACAGATTGGAGCAAACCTGATTTTTTTAACCTGCACAATTTCTTATCTAAAAGGACTTAAATCAAAAAGACTTTGAAGGGGGGCTGGGAAGAGATGGGAGGAAGGGGTGGAAGACTGGTCAAGCTTTACTAACAGGAGAGTAAATATCTCTTCTGCTTTTTAATTTGGAGAAGTGCTGCTAAGTTTCCCTTTCTAGGACCATCTGAGATCTTTGAAACTTGATGAATTCTATCAGGTCCACCTTCTGAAAGACCTGGCAATTCACTGTATATTGGCCTCCCCTTGAGGATCACTGAGAAGGTCCATCATGTGGTGTTGTGGATAGTTATGGGGGGAACTCCTTACACAAATATTCTGCCGGTCATATCGATCAATCAATCAATCAATCAAAATAGAGCTGGAAGGGACCTTGGAGGTCTTCTAGTCCAGCCCCCTGCTCAAATAGGAGAACCTACATCAGTAATGGTGAACATTTTTGGCCAACCGGATGGCCAAACCAGAACATGCAGATACACATGCTGGAGCATTGGAAACTCAAAGACTAGCTGGCCAGCGTGAACATGCCTTTTTTGGCCTTTTTTCGGGGCATTTTCTGGCTGTTTCTGGCTGTTTTTCAGGTCATTTTTGGTCCAAAAAAAGGCATGAAAACTGTCTTTCTTTTGGCTGTTTTCTGGACCATTTCCAGGCTGTTTTCAGGCTGTTTCTCAGTGCTCCACTGCCTGCACTGGAAATCAGAAGATCAGCTGGCAATGGCACAGATTCCCAGAGTGAGGGCTCTGCGTGCCACCTCTGACACCCGTGCCGTAGTTTGCCATCATGGATCTATATCATTTCAGACAAGTGACTGTCCAATATCTTCTTAAAAACCTCCAATATTGAAGGACACAAAACCTCTAGAGGGCAGCTGTTCCAGTGGTTAATTGTTCTCACTGTTAGGAAGTTTTTCCTTAATTGCATATTGCTTCCAGATGTTATAGGATACTCTAGGCATCCTCCAAGTCCATTTTTACTGCCATGGGACATGACTCAAGATGTTTGGCTAAAAGATTATATGATTCATCATTAACCTCTAATAATGTAAGCTCCTATGAAGATTCTACCCATTATACAGAAAATAATTAACATCGTATGACTCCAGTCAACTTTATATACCTATCAACATTTTTAAAATACTCTTCTTAGCTCTTTTGAATGAAATAGTTCAGAAATACTTATTTGAAAATGTTCCTGGAATTAGGTGTTGTCCAAAAAGATATTTATTGTAATGTAAAAAATCTATAAAAGAAATATTGCTTTTTATTTTTTAGATACTAAAAATTGCACGAAGTGTCCAGATGATAAATATCCTAATGAGCATAGAGTCCAATGTATCCCCAAAGTTATAACCTTCCTGTCTTATGAAGACATTCTGGGCATCATTCTGGTCTCTTTTGCCCTACTGTTGTTCTTAATCACAGACCTTGTTTTAATCATCTTCATTAAATACCGAGAAACCCCCATTGTCAAAGCCAACAACCGAGACCTCTCCTACATCCTCCTGGTCTCCCTCCTGCTTTGTTTCTTGTCTTCTTCTTTCTTCATTGGTCATCCAAGGAAAGCCACCTGCCTTCTCCGACAGACAGTTTTCAGCATCATCTTCTCAGTTGCTGTTTCTTCTCTCTTGGCCAAAACCATCATGGTAGTGCTGGCTTTCCTGACTACAAAACCAGGAAACCATGTGAACAGATGGCTGGGAAAGAGCTTGGCCAACTCCATCATCCTGTCTTGTTCTGCTGTCCAAATTGTCATCTGCTCCATCTGGCTGGGAATTTATCCCCCATTTCCTGAGTCTGACCCCCACTCCCAGCATGGAGAGATTATCCTGCAATGCAACGAAGGGGCTGTTGTCATGTTCTACGTCACCCTCAGCTACATGGGCTTCCTGGCTGCCATCTGCTTCATGGTGGCTTTCCTGGCCAGGAATCTGCCTGGGGCCTTCAACGAAGCCAAGCTGATCACCTTCAGCATGCTGGTCTTCTGCAGTGTCTGGGTGACTTTTGTGCCCACCTACCTGAGCACCAAAGGGAAATACATGGTGGCTGTGCAAGTCTTCTCCATCCTGGCCTCCAGTGCTGGTCTTCTGGGCTGCATCTTCATCCCCAAGTGCTACATTATCCTTCTGAGACCAGACCTGAACACAAAGGAGCATCTCACATCCAGAACAAATGCAAAAACATGATATATAACAACATTGAGATATTTTAAAATTTTTAATGACGTTTATTTGACTTCCATTTAGATTGTATGTAAGAGTCAAAGAAAACCATATCAATATGTTTCAAAATGGGAAATTGTTGAACGATGGGAATTCTTTCAGCTCCATCCCCTTTCAATAAATCTTGCTAAAGAGAGCTCTGTAGAATTCAGGGAATTCAGCTGTTCAGCAACAGCTACTGAATGTGAAAGCTTATAAAAAATAATGTAAACACTTGTTCCTCTTGACAGCAGCTAAAAGTGTTTGTGGGAGAAAATGAGTAGGAAAAGAGGTCAGGAGGAAGCTCTTGGAACCAAATACCAGCCTGATTCTGTGAGAATGCCAGAATGATGTGAAATGCCATGTTTGATCAGTTGTCAGCTTGGAAGGGAAATCTTCATCCCTCTTATAGAATTTTTTTTTTTAAGTTGCAGAAAGCGTTCAGCAGAACAGCTGTTTGGGATTTCAATTTGGGATTATTATTTTTTGTTTCCGTACTCTACAATGTCTACCTAAAGGATTTTCTCTGCTCCTCTTCCAAGCTTGTCTTGTCTGTGAAGGGCTGGAGAAGATGTCCAGAGAAAAAGGACCTTGAGACTCTCCCCAGGAGGAGCTTGAAGGGATCCTGTCTAAAGGCAGGTCACAAACGTTCAAAGCTGCATAATATTCATCCAGGTCCAAGAAGGGGGTGAATAATGGTGGGAACCAGTGGTGGGATTCAAGTAATTTAACAACCTGTTCTCTGTCCTAATGATTTCTTCCAATAACCAGTTTGTCAAACTGCTCAGAAAGTTAATAACCAGTACTCCTGAAGTGGTGTGATCTGGTTGAATCTCACCACTTGTGGGAACATATAGATTTCTGGAAGAGGCTCCCATGGAAACTGTTCTGCTCTCCAATCACACAGATTGCTGATCAATTGGGAATCAATGTTTAGATCTCAAAATGGGTCCTAATAGCGAATGGAATTCCTTTGCAACTTCCATTTTAAGGAAATAAGAAAAGCTCTGGTGGATCAGATGAAAGTCAGTCCCAGATACACAGTGACCACACAAATAACTCTGGTTCTCCCACAAGCAGAAGGTGGAGACTTATGGCTTTGCCCAACATGGAACAGGCATTTTCCCTCGATTTCACTTCCCTCCATCTCACCACACTAGATTGGACACTCAGTCCTCTTACATTCCAGGCAGTGAAGGGCTGCAAAATTTTTTACTAACACACTCACGTTTATTTTGTGAGTGTGGCTTGCCAGCCATGTGACCAGGGGGTAGCTTAAAGGTCATGTGACTGACTTAAAATTGGTCAATGTGATGTCACTTACATCAAGAATTTGGGTTAGGGTGCCTGGCCTCTCCTTGCCTCAAAGAGACACAATTTCCCTCTCTATTTACTATTACTGAACATCCAAAATATACTGTTTAATTCTATGTATATATGCTATATGTGTACATACATATTACACACAGGCACACAAAAATATACATTATCTACTATATAAACTGTATGTGTATGTACACACACATGCACAGCTCTTCTGAAATTATATATATCGAACCTCATTTACTGCAATAGGAAAAACAGAACCCAGAAGGGAAAAAAAGAAAAAAAACCAATTTTTTTTCTACCGGTTCTGCCTACCTGACCAAAGGTTTTCTACCAGTTCTGCGTACATGACTGTACCCATAGGAGCCCATCACTGATTCTAGGAGTCCCCAATTCTGCTATTCCCCATTAATCTGAGACATTTTTGCAAGTTTCATACTCTCAATAAAAAAGCACTAAGGTGGGATTGGAACTCAGGAGTCTCCTGTTGATTGGCCCAAAGTCATCCACAATGTTTATATGCAAAGGGAGGATTAGAACTCTGAACTAAAGGATTTTCATGCCTAAGTGAGGATTAGATGTGAAGGTGAACTTTGGCTAAACTGGAAAACAGAATGGAAAACACACAAATTTTGAATACGTACCACACTTTACATCCACGAAGTGACATCGACAAGTTGTACCTGCCAAGAAAAATAGGGGGCAGAGGACTATTGTAAATCCATCTGTAGAAAAAGAAGAATTTACTATTGTAAATTCAACTGTAGAAGAAGAAAAACGAAGTTTGAATGATTCTGTGAACCAAAGTACATAAAAAATGTTGCAAGCTGTGAAAACAGAGAACATTATAAAATAGAAACAAAGGAAGAATATAAGGAAAAACAGCTTATTGTTGTCAGATTAAATAGATGGAAATTCAAAGCTTTGCATGAACAACACTCCGAGTCTGCGGAGAGGGGCGGCATACAAATCTAAACAATAAATAAATAAATAAATAAATAAATAAATAAATAAATAAATAAATAAATAAACACTTGAAAAAAATGTGATGACAACCTTACATGGGCATGGCTTAAGATGGGAACCATCAAGTAAGAAACAGGTTTAATATTCGCTGCCCAAGAACAAGCACTACAAACTAATGCCATGAAGGAAAAGATACAGAAATCCACTGACAATCCAAACTGCCAAGTTTGCAACGACAAATTTGAAACTCTTTCACACTTAATATGTGAGTGCAGCAATATCATGCAAACTGGTTGCAAACCTCGACATGATCGTTGCTAAATTAGTCCACTGGTCATTATGTCAAAAATACGACATACCTGTTCGAAAAATCATGTGAGCACAAAGTGGAAAAAGTTACTGAAAATGAGATGGTGAAGATCTTGTGGGACTTTTGAATATAGATGTATTGTCGTTTGGGATAAAATACATATAATCTGAACCATTATTACCCTTTTGTATAAGATACGTTTTATATAAAATTTGTATAACTTATAAATTTGACTTAATATTGAAAAGATTTAGATGATTATTGATGTTGTGGGAATAAGATCTGTAAGGGTCTCTATATAAGGGCCGGGGTGGCGCAGCAGGTAGAGAGCTGTACTACAGGCCACTGAAGCTGACTGTAGATCTGTAGGTCAGTGGTTCAAATCTCCTCACCGGCTCAAGGTTGACTCATCCTTCCATCCTTCCGAGATGGGTAAAATGAGGACCCGGATTGTGGGGGCAATAGGCTGGCTCTGTTAAAAGGTGCTATTGCTAACATGTTGTAAGCCGCCTTGAGTCTAAGGAGATGGGCGGCATAAAAATCGAATGAATGAATGGATGGATGGATGAATGACTAGATAGATAGATAGATAGATAGATAGATAGATAGATAGATAGATAGATAGTAAGTAAGTAAGTAAGTAAGTAAGTAAGTAAGTAAGTAAGTAAGTAAATAAATAAATAAATAAATAACGGTTCTTTTTATTATGGGGAACTTAGAATGTTTAACCAATGGATGGAATAGTAATGATAAGGATTAAATTTGTTTAAATATACAGAATGAGTTTAAATAATAGAAAATTGAGTTAGAAGGTCAGAAGAGAGATATTTAGGACACTTAGAAATGATGGAATTAAAGAAAAGAAAATTATGAGTAGAGGTACTAATTGAGGAGAGGGAAGAAAACAGCCTAAAATTAAGGGGCACAAGAGATAACGAACTTTCCTGGAAGTTAAGCCATAGCGATTAATTTGGAAGAAAGTGAAAATCAGAAGTGGTAGACCCAGGCCACAAAAATAGGAGGAAGGAAACAGCATTAGAATAACAGTAGATACACCTTGTAGAATGTATTAAACACAAAGTATAGATAAAGGGAAAGATACACGGTTAAGAAATAGTTCCGAAATTGGAATGAAGTTAGGGGTTTTCAATTACTACTCTGCTAACCATAGAATGGATCATGATTAGATGGACTCAGGGAAGGAGAAGAGGGAGGAAGTGGAAGTAGATAGGAAGGGGAGAGGAGGAGGGAAGTAGGAAAGAGGGAGGAAGAAGGGAGAGGGAAGAGAGGGAGAGAGGGAGGGGAGTAGTGTGAAATATAGGAAGAAAGCAGACAAGATAAAAGTACAAAAGGAGCAATTCAGGAGGTCATATTATGATATTTTGGAGAGAAATATATCACTATGGGTGTTTTGATGATACGCTATATGTATGTACGTTTGGGTATGTTTAGTGAAAAAAGAACTTTTTATATATAAAAAACCCCCACACTGTTTCATTTCACAGAAGACTTGTCTGCTCTGACAAGGGGTGAGAGAAAGCTCCTCAGTCAGCAAGGACATGGGGATCACAGACACCCCCCAATTGGAAGGGCAGCTAAACCAGACTCTCCCTTGACTTCACCCACTGGAGGAGAGAGTTCCGCCCAGAGAAGAAGCCCCAGTTGGTTCTTCAGGCCAAGATTGAACAGGAGCTTGTCAAGGGGGATAGAAAGCCTCAGGGAGCCTTTCATCCACAGACACTTCTGGAAAAGCTAGGTGTTGGCTCGCGTCTGCCCCTCCAGCCAGAAGGACCTTTGAAGGAAGGAACTGGGGGTTGGGGGGACCATCAATGAGAGGAACTAACAGGGGCTGCCAGATCCCGCCTCCCCCATTGACTCTGTCAACCACAAGGGGGGAGGAAGAAGGAAGGAAGGAAGGAAGGAAGGAAGGAAGGAGACCCATCAGGAGAAGAGGGAAATCTGAGGATCCTTTAGGCTGAGTTCAGAGCTGGGATGAGATAAAGATCAGACACCAGGACATGGCATGAAAAAAGCTGTTAGTGGGAGTCCTCGACTTACGACCACAACTGAACTTAACATTTCTGCTGTTAGAGGAGATATTTGTTAAATGAATTTTGCCCAACTTTACGAACTTTCTCACCACAGTTGTTAAGTTTGTAACACGTTTGTTGAGTGAATCTGGCTTCCCTGCTGAATTTGCTTGTGGAAAGGTTGCAAATGGGGATCCCATGACCTTGGGACACAGCAGCAGTCATAAGTCCGAACCATTTGCCAAGCATCTCAATTTTGAACAAAGGGGCATGGGATGCTACAAAGGTCATAAGTGTGAAAAATACGCATAAGTCACCTTTGTTCAGTGATGCTGTTATAACCTTCAATGGTCACTAAATGAATTCCTGTAAGTGGAGGACTTTCTTGCACTATGTTCCTTAGGGGAAACTAAGGAAGACCCCTGTATGACCCCCTCCCTGCCTGATATTCAACCCAGAAGGATTTCTAATTTCTAGGTCAAAAGAGTGGAATCCTTTGGATTCTACCCAAGATCAGTGGGGCCTTGCCAATCTCAGGGAAGAGATCCATTGGATCCTCAGCTGGGAGAAACTGAAGAAGAAGGAAGAGCGAAGGCAGAAGCCCGGGAAGAAAGTTGAATGGAGGCAGAAGCCACCACAGCCTTCGATTCTGGGACTGCTGACCGATCGGTTTGGTCAGGACGTGGATTTTGATGCAGTTTCTTCTACAGCATTTTTGGAATTTAGAGGCTGGTTTTGTGTGTTTTGTCATTTGATTTTAATTAGTTTGTCTCGCAAGGAGTCTAAAAAGTGCTGGCTTCCTTGGGCTTTTCACCTGATTGAACCAAGGTCATTCACCCTGGATGCTGGCTTCCTTGGGGCTTTAATCCTGGCTAACAGATGCAAGGAATCCCATGATCCCCCTCTCTTTAGTGAGGCTGATGTGGCTGGTGAGCTTTCTTTGGGAATCGACAGGCTGGATTCAAAGTTCTTTCCATTCCCATTTATTTCCCTGCTACCTTCATTTCCTATTTTATACCCGGTTAATCTTCATAAGAATAATAAAAGAAGAGCCTTTGTTTTAGGGCTGCTTCCTGTTTCACAGCCCAAATATGCAAATTCCTTGGGAGAAAACTCATCAGAGTCCACAATACAGTACATCTACACTCTTATATTTCATTTCCCCCCCTCCAAAATATTTGTTTCTCTATTTTTCTCTGCTGAAAGAGAGACTGATTGGCGAGGAAAAGAGGATCCTGACTCGCAGAAGGAAAGAGGGAGATTCCAATACAATTGGGGTCAAGGGGCGGGAAATCTGAAGGGGCTGCTTCGTCCAGACGTTCCTAGCAAGAGAGAGGCGTGTTTGGGGGAAGGAAATTGCCTTTCCCGAGAGAGTCCAGTGGATTATTCCCCCGGGGAAGATTAGAGGATCTAGGGAAAGGATCCGGCAGGATTAGATCCCTGCAGATCCTCTTCTCTTTCTGGTTCAGCTGAGGGCTTTCCATAGCTTCCCTTCAGATTGGGGGGGTTTCTGTGACCCCCTCCCCCAAGTCTTCCCTGGCTGTGGGGCGCCTCTCCCCTCTTCTCCTCCAGCGCAGCGCCTCTTCCTGCGGTAGAAATCTTCTCTGGGAAATGGAACCCACTGCAGCCCCCCTGCATGATGGATGGATGGGGGGAGGGCAGAAGGAAGTCCACCCTACCGTCTAGGGCTGCCATGACCCCCCTTGAGCTGCGGCCCCCCAAGACTGAGAATATCCCCCCTCCCTCCCCCCCCCGCTTCTCTCTCTGCCCCTGAACTCGCTTCCCTCGGTCTTTCCGCTTTTCTGACCCTCCCTCTTCCGAAGTTCCAGGGAAACGCTGCCCCCCCAACACACGCAGCCCTTTCGTCTCTGGGGCTGAGCGGCCGCATCCTCTCTGTCTCTTCTGAAAGAGCCGCCGGGGCTTCGCGGATTCCTCGCACAACTGGCCGGACTGGTTGTAGGCGGCCTTTCTCGGCCCCTCCGGCGTTTCTCCGGCCGGACGTCGCCTGAAGCCCCATTCTGGGCTGGGCAGCCTCTCCGTGATCCCTTCGCTTTGCTCAGAGGGGGAACCGGCGGGGAATCCCACTGCCTGAACGAAAGGGATCCCGGAGATCCTGAGACTTGGCTTTTCAGCCCTTCCACTCCACTCCTTTCCCTTTCTGTCCTTCCTCTATCTTCCTTTCCCTTTCGTTTCCTTTCCCTTTCTGTCCTTCTAGCTTCTTTTCCTTTTCCTTTTTTTTTGCATATTCTCTCCTTCTTCTATCATATTTCCTTTCCTTTCCATTTCCCTTTCTTTTCTTTTCCTCTTTATTCCACACCTTTTCTCACCCCCTCTTTCCCCCTTTTCTCATTTCTTTACTAATTTTATTTTCTATTTTATGCCATGATAATAAAAATAATAAAAAGGAAACTTTTGTTTTAGGGTGGGTTATGTAAATTTCCCTAGGGGGAAACGTGTGTGTGTGTGTGTGTGTGTGTGTGTGTGTGTGTGCAGACAGATGCTCTCCAGCCCCAGAGGAAGAATCCATGGTTCTGCATGGGGGGGGAGGGAGGTGTTGCGGGTAAGCGTTTATCTCGGCCGTTGGAGGTGGGAGGGGACAGAACCAGGGACAGCACCAATAGGAATTATCCCTGCTTGAGCGTCATCGGTTTCTGGGCAGAGTCCTTTGTGGCTTCACCTGAAGGAGGAGAGAGAAAAGAGGAGAAAGGGGGAGGGGGGAGGAGAGGTCGTTTTCTCGGAGGGCAGGGGGACCGTCATAAGGGGAGGGGGAGGCAGGGTGGGGCCAGGCAGGGGAGGCCAGAAGGAGGGGCCATGGCCAGGCAATTCAGCCGGTTCAGATGAACACATCAACAGAGTTGGAAGGGACCTTGCAGGTCATCTAGTCCAACCATCCGCCCATGCAATGGAACTTACATCTGCCTTTACCTAGGATCAAACTCCCAACCTCTGGACAAAGGGAGAACCGACTAAATCCCACTACTCCTTCCTTCCCTGTATTTTATTTATTTATTTATTACTTAGATTTGTATGCCGCCCCTCTCCGAAGACTCGGGGTGGCATACAAATCTCTTCCCCCTCCTCCTCTCTTCCCCCTCCTCCTCTCTCTCTCTTTCTTCTTCTCTCTCCCTCCCCAATTCATTTAGCCCAAGAGCTTTCCAAGGCATTTTACTCCCCGTTTTTTCTATTGATTCCACATACTTTTTAAAAAAATAAAAAAAACATTTTTATTGAACAGTTTTAAAAACATATAAATACAAATATACATATGTACAAATTCAACTTTCAAATGACACCACATGACATTACATAACACAAGAAGACCTAAACAGTAAAAATTAATACCGGTAATGCATGCATTTTAGTAGAAACATAGTTCAACCAAACTTACAAGGTTTGCTAAGACTTTTATCTTATCAATAATATTTCTACACTCAAAGCTTTCCTGGGAACTTGGTACCTGGATCTTGTCCATCACCTTAATAGAGAACCCTTCTTCAGCAGGAAGGCAGATGGTGGGGCTTCCATCAATTGCTATTATCCCTGCCTAACAAAGCAGCTCAGTCAGTGGATAACCATGCCATCCCCAAAGCTATTGCTATATGCTAAATAATGATTAATATATGAATATGAATATATGAATATGAATATGATATACAGTGGGATATCTCTAAACTCTCATGACGTTGCTGGCATCATGCTTAATTATGTATGGAGAACAAAAAGCACCTGCCATTACTGCCTTTTACTTTGCAAGAGTATCAGGGGTTCAGTTTTGATTTATTCTGATGCCCTTCTTGGTTAAATCCATTTCAACAGCAGCAAGTCCCTCCCTTTTGAACTCCTACATTATCCTTAAAGTGTGCAGACTTTTTAGTCTTTTAATATACAAGACAACTCAACTTGGACAAACTGAACTTGCAGAAGACCCTCACTCAGTCAAAGACCTTGGAGTACTCATTTCCAATGACCTAAGTGCCAGAGCCCACTGCAACAGCATTGCCAAAAAAGCACTAAGAGTCACAAACTTAATTCTACGCAGCTTCTTCTCTAGAAACACCGATCTACTAACCAGAGCATACAAAACATTTGTCAGACCAATTCTTGAATACAGCTCACCTGTATGGAATCCACACTGCATAACTGACATTAATACAATTGAAAGAGTCCAGAAATACTTCACAAGAAGAGTCCTCCACTCCTCCTCACACAACAAATTACCTTACTCCTCCAGATTTCAATTACTATATTTAGAAAATTTACAGCTATGCCCTTCAAACTGATTTAACTGTTGTTCATAAAATCATACATCACAATGTACTCCCTGTTAGCAACTACTTCACCTTTAACAACAGCAACACAAGAGCACACAATAGATACAAACTAAATGTAAATCAAACTAGACTGCAGAAAATACGATTTCAGCAATAGAGTGATGAACGCCTGGAATTCACTACTGGACTCTGTTGTTTCTTCCCCCAATCCCAAAATCTTCAACCTTACATTATCTACAACAGACCTCTCCCCTTTTCTAAGAGGTCTGTAAGGGGCGTGCATAAGTGCACCTTTGTGCCTACCTTTCCTGTCCTAATGTCTTTTTATCTTTTCTATATCTATATTTATATTATGTTAAACATACTACAATACAATACTATATTTGTATGACAAATAAATAAAATAAATAAATAAAATAAATAAACTTGTTAGAAGCTTCCTAAAATATGTGGTCATGTATGTTAGATGGCAGGTGACTCAGATGTGTTTTATTTTCCTTTCCTGCGGGATCTTTTGTGCTATGAAATGCACAGGTAAGAGGAGGAAGCTTTACATTGTATTCCTTCTTTTGCTTACAGGAGGACACTGAGGGTGTATTCAACAAGACTTGTGCTATCAGCTACAGCTCCTATCGAAATGTCTTCCCCATCTGGACCCTGGGGCGCTTTTCGTCCCTCTATCCTGCCAGCCCCCTTTCAGGCAAATGCTCAACAAAGGCAAGAAACAGGAGGAAAATACTGGCTACAGAAATGACCAATGGACATAGTTCAGGATTTGCTGCTCTAAATGTGGGGTTTGTAACCAATCTTAAAGGAACACCCCACCTGTTTGTCTGAGGTTCTTTTTGAGACAGGAACTTGAGGCCAATTCAAAAGACTCTTTTCCAAGGAACCAGTGAAGAGAGAAATCAGTGAAACCCTGTTGCTGCTGCTGTCCTGTTGGTTATTGCTCCTTGTAAGGTATCTCTAAATTCAGCTACATTTAGAAGAAAAGAACCCTAATCTGGCTAAGACAAACACATCTGAGGAAGAATACAAATATGGAGTCTTGAAGGCTTGTGGAACTTTGCTCTTCTGATTAGTTGAAGCTCCCTTATCTTGAGTAGAAATAAGAGGGAAAATATTAGCCACTTTTATTCTGTCCAGTCACTTTTATGCCCTATTTGGACAAAACCCCAACCCTAAGATCCCCGTCCTTCTTTCTTTCTTTTAATATTTTTAAAGATATCCCTACTTCCTTTTGCAATTTTTCTTTATCTCTCTATATTTCATCCCTTGTCCACTATTTCTCCCCCGCCCCTTGAAGAATTTGTTTTATTAAGATCCTTATTAAATAGTTTTCAATTCCTCTGGATCTCTGCTTTTTAAGTGCTTGACTTTTATATGTATGATCCAAGTTTTCTGACTTTTCATTCATCATAGGTTTGCTTTAATAAACAATTTTTAAAATATTTGTAATCTTTGATGTCCTTAGTTTTAGTTTTCAAGTTTTCCTCCATTCTCTCAGCTCCTTATCAAAAAGATCATATATGCATACAGCATGCAAAATAAAGTGTATTAACATTTTGTTTGCATAAACAGGAATTATCCAAATAACATTAGTTTTCAGACTAATCCCTAGCCTGATCTACTGCAAATAGTTGTGTAAGCTAAAAACCAAAAATTCCTATACTAGTATAGGCTATTTTATATTAAGGAATATAAATAACATTAGGGAAATATGACCTGGTTCATCCACAGTTTTTATAGGTAGGTTTTAGAAAAATGAAAAGATGACGGGTGAAAAGATTTTTTTATTCTTTTCTTAAATATGGATTTCTTTTCCTTTCCCTTAATTTTTTAAAGGGAATGCTTATTTTTCCTGAATCAGATGGGGTTCTCCAATAGATCAACATGTATCCATCCATCCATCCATCCATCCATACATACATATTGTATTTCCCTGAAAATAAGACCTTGTCTTATATTTTTTGAACCCTAAAATATGCACTTGGCCTTATTGCCATGCACTCAAAAGCCCAATTGGCCTTATTATCAGGAGATGTCTTATTTTGGGGAAAACACATATAAAAGAAGGGCAAATTGAAGGCTTAGAGAATTCTGAGAAAAGTCCATTAATATTGCACTTCTAATACTAGAACTTGAAGCATTGTATAATGGTTATAGTATCTTATTTATTCAGTTTGATTTGTGTGGCCATCCACTGGTTATACAACTTTGGTTAACTAACATCCAGTTAAAAAAACTGAAATGGATATGATGACAAGGCGGCTAAATAAACAAAAAGAATCAGATTTTTCAATATTTGGAATAAAGTTTATGCATGGTTCAACAACAAAAAAAGACCTGAAAGTATGTTAATCTATTATAATAGTTTATATTTCTATAATTATAAGTATTAATGGTTAAATTACATAAAAACAAAAATTCTTCTTTTCATTTAAATTACTACATTGATTTTACAAAATATTAGTATATTTCTTTTTGTACTTCTACAATAAGTGGGATAATTATAGCCCCAAATATATGTTAAATGTATGTATGTCTTGTTTGTCTTTTATGAAAAGTAATAAAAATATTTTTTTAAAAAACAGATTAAAACCTATGAGCTCTAAAAATTGGGGCTTGTTTTAAAGGTGTATTTTTATGACTTAATTATCCTGCCTCCAAGCATTTGAGGACACATTGAAAAGACTGTGCATTAAAAATCCATAATTACTGAAAAGCAGTTGTTTACATTCTAAAATTTAAAATAAAAATAAAAAACCAAGCAAAACCGCCCTCAGGTTTACTGCTGGCACAGTTGTATCTACATCTGGAAGAATTTTGAGGGTGCTACCAAAATAGCTGTCAAGTAAACTAAACATGAGACTCAAATTATAGCCTTGACTGCTTTTTATTTCTTTTGAACAGGTCACAAAAATTCACCTCACAAAGGAGTGAGGGAGAAGAGAGGGCGCCTTCCCATGAACCCCCCCTCCCTGGTGCTCCTGCAAGACACCCCACCCCGCCAAAGGGAGTCTTCCCCCCCTCAGAGATAAGTGGAGACCTCTCCCCCCAAGGCATGGGGAATGCAAAGCTTCCACGCTGGCCCTCCCCCCCGTTTCCCGAAGCAAGCTATGCTGCCTCTGAGCGCGGACAGAGCGCGCGCTGTTCCATCCCCACCCACCCAACCGCTCCCAACCGTCTGGTGGCCCAACTGACCTGAGAAGATGGCGACTGATGATAAACCGGAAGCCGGCAACGCCATGTCTGCCTCAGGGTCGCCCTCTCCAAACTCTCTTCCCGGCAGCGCTGTGGGAGGCCTGGCCGGCGGCGGAGTGCGTCTTAAAAGATGCGCCAAGCTAGCGCACAGGCCAATGGCGCGACCTGAGGAAACGCGTCTCTGAGGCGAGTGGGGCCCCGCGAGGGGGACATACAGGGATCCCTCCTGCCTCATTTGTTTTTGTGGGTGGGAGTCTCCCTCCTTTTGGGTCTCTCTCCTTTGCAAGGGCTGTTTCCCGGCTATGACCATTCTCTCCCCCCCTCCCGTCCAAACAACCTGACAGGATTTTCTCTCTCTCTCCCCCCCCTATTTTTTGCCCCCGTCAAGTGCGTGGTAGAGGCGACTGCACCTTTAAGAGAAGGGACCGGGGCCCTGCTTCTTACGCCCAGAGAGTTCACGGCAGCACACGGGGCTTTGCATCCACTGTGACAGGCAGGGCAGGCAGGCGAGTGAAGGCCCAGCCAGAGCAAGCAGCCCATCCACCCCCTTCCCCTCCTTTCTCCTTCCGTTACCCTCCGTTTCCGCCCCCGCCCGCAACACCCGCGACCCAGTCACGGACTTCTGTCCACAAGGGGGGAGGGAACGCTATGGGGGTAATGACATTTTTAGCAGATCGGCAGGACCACATCTTTTTAAAAATTAAGTTTAATTTATTTTTTTAAAACCATCTGCGCATGCGTTGTTGTGCTAGCCAGGAGGCTAACCGGGATGGGGCAAAGGGAGGGCGAGGAGAGAGAATCAAGCAGGCTGCGGTGGCCAATCAGCACCGCCTTCCGGTCAGCCACCAGCTAAGGAGCTTTTTTACTTTGGAGGCAACCCAGCGCTTAGGATCCAGGGCGCCTCTCAATTGTGCTCTCTCCCTGGACTGGGAGCAGCTGTGCATAAGGGGGTACGAGTTGCCTTCTCTCTCCTCATCAGCCCACCCCTCAGTTTCTCTTTTTTTTTTAACCCTCCCCCATCACCAGTTAGGGCAGCCAGCTAAGATCAGGCTTTGAAATGAAACCCCCCTTTCCCCTCTCAACCCCCGAATCTATGCATTCTTCCCGCGGCGACCCCTTCCCTTTGGGCAGAGGGGGAACCGGCGGGACCCACTGCCTGATCTAAAGGGATCCCGGAGATCCTGAGACTTGGCTCTTCAGCCCTTCCGCCCCACTCCACCCCTTTCCCTTCCTGTCCTTCCTCTGTCTTCTTTCCTTTCTCTTTCCCTCCTCTCCCCCTTCCTTTCCCTTTCCCTTATTCTTTCCCTTTCTTTTTCTTTCCTTTCCCTTTCTGTCCTTCTTCTATCTTCCTTTCCTTTCCCCCTCCCCCTTCATTTCTCTTTCCCTTTCCTTTTGCTTTCTTTCTCTTTCCTTTCCCTTTCTGTCCTTCTTCTATCTTCCTTTCCTTTCCCTTTCTTTTTTGGATATTCTCTCCTTCTATCTTCTTTCCTTTCTTTTCCTTCACCTTCTTTTCCTTTCCTTTCTCCTTCTGTCCTTACTCTATCTTCTTTCCTTTCCTTTTTCCTTTCCTCTCCCTTTCTTCCCCCCCCTTTATTCCACTTTTTCTCCCCCCTCTTTCCCCCTTCCTCGTTTCTTTACTACTTTTATTTTCTATTTTATGCCATGATAATAAAAATAATGAAAAGGAACCTTTTGTTTTACGATGGATTATGCAAATTTCCCTGAGGGAAAACGTCTCTCTCTTTCTCTTTCTCTGTGTGTCTCTATGTGTGTGTGCAGCCAGATGCTTCCAGCCCCAGAGAAAGAATCCGCATGGGGGGGGGGTGCGGGTGTCGCGAGGAAGCGTTTATCTCGGCCGTTGGAGGTGGGCGGAGCCAGAACGAGGAACAGCACCAATGGGAATTCTCCCTGCTTGAGCGTCATCGGCTTCTGGGCAGAGTCCTTTGTGGCTTCACCTGAAGGAGGAGAGAAGCGGGGAAAGTGGGAGGGGGGATTTTGGCTTCTCTGGGCGGAACTCTCTCCTCCTGGGGTTGAAGTCAAGGGAGAGTTTGCCCGGAGACCGATGACGATGGATAAGGGAGAATTGCCATTGGTCCTACTCCTTCCTGGAAGCTCATAATTCCTAATTTCGAGGAAACTCCATTCTGGGCTCAGCAGCCTTTTTTCGATTCCTTCGCTTGGCGCAGAGAGGGAACCGGCTGGGAATCCCACTGCCTGAGCCCAAGGGATCCACGGGATCTTTAGACAGGTCGTTTTCTGGGGGGAGGAGGGCGCTCAGAAGGAAAGGGGTGAGGCAGGGCGGGGCCAGAAGGAGGGGCTAGGGCCAGGCAATTCAGCTGGTTCAGGTGAACACATGAACAGAGTTGGAAGGGACCTTGCAGGTCATCTAGTCCAACCCTCCGCCCACGCAACGGAACCTATATCTGTCTCTACATAGGATCGAAATCCCAACCTCCTGAACTAGGGAGAACTAGCTAAATCCCACCACTCCTCCCTTCCCTGTATTTTTCCCTTCCCTCCATCCTTTCCTCCTCCCTCCCCTCTCTCTCCTTCTCTCTCCCTCCCCAAGTCATTTAGCCCCAGATCTTCCCAATGCCTTTCACTCCCCGTTTTTTCTTTTTATTCCATATACATTTTTTAAAGGAAAATATTTATTTATTTATTTATTATTTATTTATTTATTACTTAGATTTGTATGCCGCCCCTCTCCGAAGACTCGGGGCGGCTCACAACATGTAAAAACAAATCATAAGCAATCAGACAAATTTAAAATATTTAAATATTTAAAAACCCCATATGCTAACAGACACACACACAGACATACCATGCATAAATTAAACGTGCCCAGGGGGAGATGTTCAGTTCCCCCATGCCTGACGGCAAAGGTGGGTTTTAAGGAGTTTATTGAACAGTTTTAAAAACATATAAATACAGATATACATATGTACAAAACCATCTTTCAAAAGACACCACATGGCATTACATAACAAGACCTAAACACTAAACAATACAGTATTCATTTATCAATGTTGTATATTTGTATATTTTATATGTATCTATAACACTTGTTCATTAATTTATCTATATTCACATAATTTATTAAACTCCACCTCATTACAATTATCTCTATCTCATAACATCTTGTCTAAATTTATCCACCTTGCACCTTACGTCCTATATACATCACTATCTATTTAACTTTGTGACTATCTTCCAACCAATTATACCAATTATTCCACATTTTTTAAAAAATCTGTTTCCTCTTTAACATGAATTTCCATGGCTAATTTACACATTTCCATTCTAAAATTTTAGTTATGATCATTGTATTCGAAGGAATTGTTGCTGCTTTCCAGTATGTGATTCTGGCTGCTGTTATTATATGTAGGATAAGATATGGATTATTGTTATTTATCTTCCCCTTTATAATTCCTAGTAAGAACATTTCAAGCTTTAAATCTATTTTTTTTGTTTTATGATTTCTTCTATCCATCTCTGGATAGAAACTGGAAACTTTTGCATCTCATGTGGAAACCAAGGACCCAGAGGATGAAGGGAGAATGGAGAGGCACCCACTGCAAGAGGCTTGAAGTTCAGTGTGAAGCATAGTTCCCTCTAAGCTGAGCAGTGAGCAATCGCTCACTTAAAAATCATCATCAACTCAGAGTTTTCCAAACCTGTCCAGAAGCCGAGAGGGAAAGAGTGAGAGGGAAGGAGAGAGAGGGGAAGAGAGGAAGAAACAGATAGAAAAAAGAGAGGAAGGAAAAGAGAAAGAAAAATAATGGGAGTAAGGAAGAGAGAAAGAAAATCAAAATCTAGTTTGAAACTAGCTCAACTATTTAAGTGGCATTTTGATATTGATAGAGTTGCCCTATTATGAGCTCACTGTTATAGACACAGAGTACAGTATTTTATTTTGAAATTCTCTGAGGCAAAACAGGGTGGGTTTTTTATTTGTTTGTTTGTTTATTTATTATTTCTGTGCCGCCCAGTCCCGAAGGGATTGCCGCTCAGACACTATACTTTTCCGCCCACCCCCCCAAAAAATTAGAGGGAACACTGGTGTGAAGTGTCCACAGTCTGTGTTGATTTGGGGAGCCATGTCATCTGCTGGTGTCGGTCCACTGTGCTTCATTAAATCCAGTCACAAAGAAGGATAAAGTGACCAGATTTTAAGATTAGGAAAGAGGGACACCATTTGGGTGGGGGGCTAAAAACGTTTAGTAAAAAAAAATTCCCAAAAATATTCTCTCTCTCTCTCTCTCCTTGTCTCTTTATTTCTCTGTCCCTCCTTCCCTCCCTCTCCCTCTCTCTTTCTCCTTGTTTCTTTCATTTTCTCCCTCTCTTTTGCTCTCTCTCTCTCTCTCTCGTACACTACGCTGCCGCCTTGCCCGTTACAGCTCTCGGGTGGCGGGAAGGGCTCCTGTGAGAGAGCCCCCCCCCATCCTCAGAGTTAAGCAGGGCCCCCTCTCAGGTTTGAGCAGAGACCCCCCCAGGCGAGGGGAATGCAAAGCTTCCACGCCAGCCCTTTCCCTTCCCCCACCCGACTCCCGAAGAAAGCAGCTGTTACACACACACACACACACCGCTCGCTCCCAACTGTCTATGGGGCCAATTGACCTGGGAAGATGGGCTGCTGTCCGTCTTACGGAAAGAGGCAAAGGGTGGTAAACCGGACGCTGGCAACCCCATGTCTGCCTCGGGGTCGCCCTCTCCAAACTCCCTTCCCGGCAGCGCTGTGGGAGGCCTGGACGGCGACTGAGAACGTCTTAAAAGACGTAGTAGTGCGCAGGTCAATGGTGTGACCTGAGGAAATACCGCTCTGAGGCGGAGGGGGCGCTCGGGGGACGGGGCTTCCATTGAGCTCCCCTAGAAAAGGAGCAGTGCCAGAGTTGGGACGGAGTGGAGGGAGGTGCTCTGATTGAAGCAGCCGCTGGTTTTCGGGCCGTGGCGAATCCATACCCGGCATCACCAGGGTCTTGTTGCCTCTGGTGGGGGGAACCAAAGGCTCGAGCTGTGCGGGTGATGGAAAGACTCCCCGCCCGGTTTATGGGGGGAGGGGGGCTTCAGTGTTAATTGACACGAGTTTTCCATGTCGTGGATACCTCAACGAAACGCAAAAACTTTCTACGAGCTCGTGTGAAGCGACACCACTCCCACTTATTTTCCTATATATCTTATATTTATATTATATTATAATATCATATATTTATAATATATTTTTCTATATTTTTTCTTTTCCTATATTTCTTCTATTCTTTCATTGACATATTTTATTCCTATTTCTTCTTTCTTAGATATATTCTTCTATGAGTATATCCTCTATAACCTTCATTATATATCTACTATATGTATACCCAATATATCCCTCGTTGTGTAATGGACAAAAGCAATAAATAAATAAAATAAATAAATAGGTATTGGATGGCCCAAACCTGGGCGGGGCAGGACATGTATCCCCCCACCCCATTATCCACTTTATCCCCCACCCCCTCAACGGCCTTCAAGCTTCATTTTGACGTTAGGGGGACAAAAGGTGATGCCTTTGAGCCTCCCCCAAATAAATGCCACTGAGGGGAGAGGGGTCCCCAAGGGGTCCCAGGTGCCATTGTCTCCTCCCAGGTTAGAGGGGAGCCCAGCTAGTCCTGGGGAGGTGAAATCCTGGAGCAAAAATGGAGTCAAAGCTGCTGGTTGTTGGACGTGGAAGGAGTTTATGTGGATTTGCAGACCGCTGTGTATTTTACCAATAAAGGAGGAGATTTGTTCCTCGGGGCTGGCCGTGGGGTATTTTTTTCCCCAGGAGGGAACAAAACAGGAGTGAAAAATCACAGTTCCTTAAGCGCTTCTTCCACAGCTACTCAAGGAACCCTGCAATTATCCCTTTATAACTGTCCCAGAAGAGAAGGACAAGAAGCAATAAACTGTATTGTGGGTGAGGGTTTTAAAATTCGGCCCTTGAAAATGCCAATGCGTGTCGGTTCCTCCCTCAAACCCAACAGCCTTGTCTTCCAAAATCCTCCGCCGCCTTTCTCGGGCGTTTTGCCTGTCCCTCGCCTGCTGCTCTCACGTTCCTTTCGGTTCCCTCCTGGGCTTTAAGCCCCCCTCTTCCTCCTCCTCTTCCTCCTCCCCTGCCCTCCTTCACCCACATGCAACACACAACCACAACACCGCACCAACAATATCCCACCCACGTCTTCATCTTATGAACACGGGATTCCCAGATAGACACACTCACACACGCACAAAACCAGGAGGGGGGGAGGCTTGTATTTCTCTCCCTCCCAGGAGAGGCCCCCAAACGCCCCCCCGCCAGCCCCCTCAGGGAACCCCCAGCAATGCAGCCAGCAGCTTCTTTCCTGGAGAGAAATCCCGGATTTTTGGGAGGGGAGACAGGGGCCACCCACCCTTTGCTTGGTGACGCTGGGGAGACCCCCTTGTAAAGGCGGGGTTCCTTCCTAGGCTCCCGAAGAGCATCCAAACGTTCCTGGCACCAAGTGGGAAAAACCCCAAAGGAAAGAAATTCCCGCGATTGTGGCTCTGGGGAGATAGGAAGTCCCCCCCTCCTTGCAAGACCCTCCCTCCCTCTCACGGTTGCTTGCCATCTCCTCCCGGCCTCTCCCTCCCTGACAGACCCCCCTTGCAGCCTCTTGACTGGTGGGGGTGGGGTGTCTCGGTGAAAAGGGTGGGGGGAGGGGACGGACACCTGGGAAGCCTTTCCTCCCCTCCCACCTCCTTGCCTTTTCATCAGCCTGGGGAGCGAGAACACCAGAGACGGGCAAAAGCGAAGTGTGCATGGTTACCTCCCCTTTGAGGCTAAGGAGTTGCCAGGGCAACACTGGATGTGGAGGGAGCCCCCTGGTGGTCAGCCATGGCCACGGCAGTCCCCCCTTGCGAGCCAGAGGCAAGAGAGAGACGCGCCGTTGCCTCTTTGGCGCCACATAATCCAAGCGGGGCTGAGATCTGACGGGTGGAGCGAGTGGATGACGGGTCATCAAGGGGCTCATTTCGGCTCACGAGAAAGGCCCAACGCCAACTGACAGAGCCCGCATCATCTACGCCTGATGGACGCACAATGCAAGAGTTAACGCCAGAGATGTGTGATTCCTAGAGCGGAAAGGAGTTCCGGCTTCCTGCCTTTTTTGCAAAAGCCCCTCCCACGTGGAATTTCTCCCCCCCTCCCATCGAGGAGCTGGTCTAAGGAAACGTTATCTTGCCCATGCTCTATGGGTCCTCTGAAGCTGCCTCATTATGCAGTTTGCAGAACCCAGAATCCCCAGGAAAATCCAGGCCACCCACCATCTTTTCTTTTGTGACCCTCCCAGTCAATGAGGACAGGGCTGCCTTCTTCAGCTGCTGGCCGAGAGGCAGGTGAGGGTCCCCTGGGGGTTGCAAGCCCCGCCCCCAGATCCCACACAGGAGCTCCTCTCTTCCGCTGCCCCTCCCACAAACTCCGACTCTGCGGCTTCCAAACTCCAGCCAGGGCAGCGGCCACTCTGCGAGTGCACCTCCCACTCTATGGTGACGGTCATTGGAGGCCTCCTCTTTCCCCCTGCTCCCCTCAGCTCCAATCTCCCCCACCTGAACGCTGGTTAGTCCTATGCACATAACCAGTTGGTTTAATATATAACACAAACCAACAATGTAGGCTTCCATGTAATAGAATACTGTTGTGCTTTAAGAAGTAGTGTTACAGATTGCCATAAGAGGAGCCAGAAGTCTGACTCTTTCTCCCTCCATCTCCTATTCTCTGCTATTCATGGCTATTTGTGGTTTGTCTTTGTGACTATGCTGTTGAACTGTGTGTTTAAATGATGGTTTATGTATTTGTAAGCTTGTAATATTGTATATGTATTGAGAGTTATTGACTGATGTAATTGTGTATGACTAGCATTGTTCTTGACTTAAGATAGTTGCAAAAATAAATAATATTTTATACACTGAAGATAACTGAATTGTATTGCTGAATCATTACCTCTGGGCTGTCAGCTGGATATCTGCTACTCCATGTTTCCTCTGTGTCCTTCTACCTTGGACCAGTCAGAGGTCACTCTGCACACTCCTTAACAGCACTGACTGATCGGAGCCCCCGCCAGACTGCCCATGAAGCCCCTCCATCTTGGGATGGCAATGGAGCCAGACTCTTCCTGGGGAGGGGAGCCTCGCAGGACCCTTGCCTGCCTTCCCTTCCTCCTGCAGGCCCCACTTACTCTTCCCAGCCGCCCAGCAGGGAGACACCGGGCAGCCCTGACAGTCACAGCTGAGCTGACTGGGCCATGGCCAGGGCTCCCCACCTGCAGCTGAGTTTGCCCTGCAGGGGGCCAGGTGGGGCCTCCATTTGGGGAAAAGGAATCCTCCATCTGATTATTGTATTGGCAGTTCTGTGTTAGCAAAAATGTCAGAAGAGAAGGATTTAGGTGTAGTGATTTCTGACAGTCTCAAAATGGTAGGGAAAGCAAGTAGAATGCTTGGCTGCATAGCTAGAAGTATAACAAGCAGGAAGAGGGAGATTGTGATCCCGCTGTATAGAGCGCTGGTGAGACCACATTTGGAATACTGTGTTCAGTTCTGGAGACCTCACCTACAAAAAGATATTGACAAAATTGTACGGGTCCAAAGACGGGCTACAAGAATGGTGGAAGGTCTTAAGCATAAAACGTATCAGGAAAGACTTAATGAACTCAATCTGTATAGTTTGGAGGACAGAAGGAAAAGGGGGGACATGATCGAAACATTTAAATATGTTCAAGGGTTAAATAAGGTTCAGGAGGGAAGTGTTTTTAATAGGAAAGCGAACACAAGAACAAGGGGGCACAATCTGAGGTTAGTTGGGGGAAAGATCAAAAGCAACGTGAGAAAATATTATTTTACTGAAAGAGTAGTAGATGTTTGGAACAAACTTCCAGCAGACGTGGTTGGTAAATCCACAGTAACTGAATTTAAACATGCCTGGGAAAAACATATATCCATCCTAAGATAAAATACAGGAAATAGTATAAGGGCAGACTAGATGGACCATGAGGTCTTTTTCTGCCATCAATCTTCTATGTTTTTATGTTTATACACAGGGGCAGCAAAGGCAGCAGCAACACCTGCAGCACCTCAGCCATCCCCACCGAGCAGAAGCAACCGGCGACCAAACCTGAGCTGACAGCCAAACTTCTAGCCGGGCGCAGCAGCAGAAGCAACCAGAGAGCAAACCTTTCAGGTGGTGGTGGTGGGGAGAGCGCAGGTGAGACGCAGCACCAGGACAAGGAACCTTTTGGCTGCATGCAAGAAATCTTTCCCCCCTTTCAGCCCAAGAGGCTGCGCAGGTGCCACGAGTCTCATGAAGGCTCATTTCTGGCAGAGTTTGGAGGAGAGAAAGATTCCTTGCGTCTCCTTTCTCCACTGTCCCTCCCCTCCCCACCTGTCCCTCCCTCTCACCGGCCGAGATCGGCAGGCCAGATTCGGGGAGCTGGATGCGCTGCCACCACCCAGGAAGAGAAGAACATGAGACATGGGCTCTCTCGCAGCCCCTCCCCTCTCTCTCCTTCTCCTGAGTGGCAGCAAAGACCGGCCGAGAAAGAGAAGCAGAGAGCTGCCAGACTCTGGTAAGATGTTCCGGCACAATTTGAGGGTGGCAAATGGGACAGGGGATTCATGTAGGTTGTTGGGGAAAGGGGCCTATTTGGGGGAGGGCTTATTTCAACACATGTCCTGAAATATCCTGTCCCATTTATCAGAATATGTCTTATTATAAGGGAAACATGGTATTATTATTATTATTATTATTATTATTATTATTATTATTATTAATCATTATTATTAATCATTATCATCATTATTATCATTATTATCATTATTATTCCTTTTACTCATTAATTCAATTCAATTCAATTCATTAGACTTGTATGCCGCCCCTCTCCGCCAGCTATCCATCCGACATTGAGTCTGCCCTTATACTATTTCCTGTATTTTATCTTAGGATGGATATATGTTTATCCCAGGCATGTTTAAATTCAGTTCCTGTGGATTTACCAATCACGTCTGCTGGAAGTTTGTTCCAAGCATCTACTACTCTTTCAGTAAAATAATATTTTCTCATGTTACTTCTAATCTTTCTTTCTCAATCAGTTTGGATGATATTGCTGCAGTCGCATATTAAGTGTGAAATCATTTCAACTTTGTCATTGCAAACTGGGCAGTTTGGATTGTCAGTGGATTTCTGTATCTTTTCCTTCAAGGCAAATTCTTGAGCAGCGAATATTAAACCTTCTGTTTCTTTCTTGATGGTTCCCAACTTAAGCCATTCCCATGTAAGGTTGTCATCACATTTTCCTTCAATGTTTTTCAAGTGTTGTCCATGCAAAGCTTTTGTTTTCCATCTATTTAATCTGACAACCAGCAGTTTTTCCTTATATTCTGCCTTTGTTTCTGTTGTTTTTATAATGTTCTCTGTTTTCACAGCTTGCAGTATTTTTTCTGTACTTTGGTTCACATAATCATTCAAACTTCATTTTTCTTCTTCTACAGTTTGATGGATTTGCAAGAGCCCTCTGCCTCTTATTTTTCTTAGCAAGTACAACTTCCCAATGTCATATTGTGGATGTAAAGCTTGGTACATATTGAAAAGTTTGTGCGTTTTCACTCTATGTTTTCCAGTTCAGCCAAAGTCTACCTTGATTTTATTTATTTATTGGATTTGTATGCCGTCCCTCTCCGCAGACTCTAATCCTCACTTAGGCATGGAAATCATGTGGCTCAGAGTTCTAATCCTCCCTTAGCATGTCAACATCCTGGATGACTTTGGGCCAATCACCAGGAGACTCCTGAGTTCCATTCCCGCCTAAGTGCTTTTGGATTGGGAGTATGAAACTTGCAAAAAATTTATTAGATTTATGTGGAATACCAGAATTGGGGATTCCTATTATGTAAGATGTCTTGGTGTCCAATCCTGTGTGGTGAGATGGAGGAAAGTGAAATCGAGGGGAAATGCCTGTTCCATGTTGAGAAAAGCCATAGGTCTCCACCTTCTGCTCGTGGGAGAACCAGAGGTATTTGTGTGGTCATTGTGCATCTTGGACTGACCTTCATCTGATCCATCACAGCTTTTCTTATCTCCTTAAAATGGACGTTGCAAATGGTTTCCATTCGCTATTCAGAGCCATTTTGAGACCTAAACATTGATTCCCAATTGATCAGCAATCTGTGTGGTTGGAGAGCAGAACGGTTTCCATGGGAGCCTCTTCCATAAATCTATATGTTCCCACCAGTGGTGAGATTCAGCCAGATCACACCAATTCAGGAGAACCGGTTGTTAACTTTCTGAGCAGTTTGGCAAACTGGTTGTTGGAAGAAATCATTAGTGCAGAGAACAGGTTGTTAAATTACTTGAATCCTCCCCGCCCTGGTTCCCCCCCTTATTCAACCCCTTCTTGGACCTGGATGAATATTATGCAGCATTTAATTTTTGTGACCTACTTTTAGAGAGAATCCCTTCAACCTCCTCCTGGGGAGAGTCTCAAGGTCTCCTTTCTCTGGAAATCTTCTCCTGTCCTTCACCAACAAGACAAGCTTGGAAGAGAAGCAGAGAAAATGCTTTAGGCAGATATTGTAGAGTGAAAAATTGAAGGATCTGAAAACTGCTATTTTATTTCTCTGCTTGAAAGAAAAAAAGTGGAAAATTAATTACAAAACTTTTTTTTAAATTTACTTTATTATTTTTTATTTTGGTGCAAAGTACAGAAACATAAAAATAAGAATCTCAAACTGAAATCCCAAAGAGCTGTTCTGCTGAACACTTTCTGCAATGGAGGTTTTAAAATCAGGAAATCATGGAAGAATTATATAAAATAAAAAACCTTTTTAAAAGGAAAGAATTATATAAGAGGAATCAAGATTTCCTTTCCAAGCTGAGAACTGATCAAACCTGGAATTTCACACAATTCTGGCATTTTCATGGAGAGGATCAGGCAACCAGACTGGTACTTGGTGCCAACAGCTTCATCCTGATCTCTTTTCCTACTCATTCTCTCTCACAAACACTTTTAGCTGTTGTCAATAGTAACAAGTGCCCACATTTTTTTCTATAAGCTTTCACATTCAGTAGCTGTTGCTCAACAGCTGAATTCCTCTGAATTTTACAGAGCAAGATTTATTGAAAGGGGACGGAGCTGCAAGAATTCGAATTGTTCAACAATTTCCCACTTTGAAACATATAGATATGTTTTTCTTTGAATCCTGCATACTATCTAAATGGAAATCAAATGAACATCACATTAATAATTTTTCCAATATCACAATGGTGTTATATATCATGTTTTTACATTTGTTCTGGCTGTGAGATGCTCCTTTGTGTTCAGGTCTGGCCTTAGAAGGATAATGTAGCACTTAGGGATGAAGATGCAGCCCAGAAGACCAGCACTGGAGGCCAGGATGGAAAACACCTGAACAGCCACCATGTATTTCCCTTTGGTGCTCAGGTAGGTGGGCACAAAAGTCACCCAGACACTGCAGAAGACCAGCATGCTGAAGGTGATTAGCTTGGCTTCGTTGAAGGCCCCAGGCAGATTCCTGGCCAGGAAAGCCACCGTGAAGCAGATGACAGCCAGGAAGCCCATGTAGCTGAGGGTGACGTAGAACATGACAACAGCCCCTTCGTTGCATTGCAGGATGATCTCTCCATGCTGGGAGTGGAGGTCAGAGTCAGGGAAGGGGGAAGAAACTCCCAGCCAGATGGAGCAGATGACAATTTGGACAGCAGAAGAAGAAAGGATGATGGAGTTGGCCAAGCTCTTCCCCAACCATCTCTTCATTTGGTTTCCTGGTTTTGTGGCCAGAAAAGCCAGCACCACTGTGATGGTTTTGGCCAAGAGAGAAGAAACCGCAACTGAGAAGATGATGCTGAAAACTGTCTGTCGGAGAAGGCAGGTGGCTTTCCTTGGTTGACCAATGAAGAGAGAACAAGACAAGAAGCAAAGCAGGAGGGAGACCAGGAGGATGTAGGAGAGGTCCCGGTTGTTGGCTTTGACAATGGGGGTTTCTCGATATTTAATGAAGATGATTAAAACAAGGTCTGTGATTAAGAACAACAGTAGGGCAAAAGAGACCAGAATGATGCCCAGAAAGTCTTCATAAGATAAGAAGGTTATAACTTTGGGGATACATTGGACTCTGTGCTCATTAGGATATTGATCATCCGGACAATTGGTGCATTTTTTAGTATCTAAAAAATAAAAAGCAATATTTCTTTTATAGATTTTTTACATAACAAGAAATATCTTTTTTGGACAACACCTAATTCCAGGAACATTTTCCAATAAGTATTTCTGAACTATTTCATTAAAAAGAGCTATGAAGGGTATTTTTAAAAAAAATGTAGCTAGGTATATGAAGTTGAGGGGAGTCATATGATATTAATTATTTTCTGTGTAGTGTGTAGAATCTTCATAGGAACCTACATTATTAGAGGTTAAAAATGAATGATAAGATCTTTTAGCCAAACATCCTGAGTCCTGCCCCATGGCAGTTAAAAGGACTTGGAAAATGCCTAGAGTATCCTATAACATCTGGAAGCAATATGCAATTAAGGAGAAACTTCCTAACAGTGAGAACAATTAACCAGTGGAACAGCTGGCCTCCAGAGGTTTTGTGTCCTTCAATATTGGAGGTTTTAAAGAAGATATTGGACAGTCACTTGTCTGAAATGATATAGATCCATGATGGCAAACTATGGCACGGGTGTCAGAGGTGGCACGCAGAGCCCTCACTCTGGGAATCTGTGCCATTGCCAGCTGATCTTCTGATTTCCAGTGCAGGCAGTGGAGCACTGAGAAACAGCCTGAAAACAGCCTGGAAAATGGTCCAGAAAACAGCCAAAAGAAAGACAGTTTTCACACCATTTTTCAGACCAAAAACGACCTGGGAAACAGCCAGAAAATGGCCCAAAAATGGCCAAAACAGGCATGTGCACACTGGCTAGCTAGTCTTTGAGTTTCCAATGCTCCAGCATGTGTATCTGCATGTTCTGGTTTGGGCACTCGGTGCCAAAAAGGTTCGCCATCACTGATATAGGTTCTCCTATTTGAGCAGAGGGCTGGACTAGAAGACTTCCAAGGTCCCTTCCAGCTCTATTTTCATTGATCGATAGATCAATATGCCAGGCAGAATATTTCTGTAAGGAGTTCCCCCAAAACTATCCACAACACCACATGATGGACCTTCTCAGTGATCCTCAAGGGGAGGCCAATATACAGTGAATTGCCAGGTCTTTCAGAAGGTGGACCTGACAGAATTCATCAAGTTTCAAAGATCTCAGATGGTCCTAGAAAGGGAAACTTAGCAGCACTTCTCCAAACTCAAAAGCAGAAGAGATATTTCCTCTGCTGTTAGTAAAGATTGACCAGTCTGTCACCCCCTCTTTCCGTCTCTTCTCAACCCTCCTTCAAAGTCTTTTTGATTTACTTCCTTTTAGATAAGAAATTGTGTAGGTTACAAAAAAGAAAAAAATCATTTTTCCTTCAATGTGCCTTTTAACTTGCACTTTCATGAAGATGTTCTGGATGGATCCAGTTCAACCAAGTCTCCCATTTTGCTCAGGGTCACCCACCTTCCTGAGTGGAGAAGGTCCCCTCCGGACAAGGAACGCAGTCGTAGCAGCAAACTGGCTCTCCTTCTCGAGCCCTCTTGACAAATCCAGGATGACAACTTTCCACACATTGGGACTCAGGCAGGGACTGAGCAGAAAAAAGAGAATGTGTTAGGAAATATGTTAGGACTCTCCATCTATAGAAAATGTTGGTAAAAATGGAAGGAGACCATTAGCCTTTGGTCTTTACTAAAGTAAACATGAAATCTCTGACTTCTTCTAAACAGATGCAGGAGGTATAACAAGTGGCAGATTCTTCATTTAATTCCTCCCTTTTGCTTTTGGAATTGAACATTACAATAAAGTACTTTTCTATTTAATAAAGTCTGATGGGATAGAATTGCAGAAAAAAGATTTAAGTATGAGGATATATTCATATTAAATCTGAGAATAAAGTTTACTGTAAAAGGTTTAGGAAACTTTTATTTCATTCAGGGTTTTTAAAATGTAGAATAAAACTGTGATGAAGAAAGAAACCTCTGACCAGTAAGATCATGAAAGATTTCCATAAAACATGGCAAAGCTGCTCCACTTAGATCCTGTCTATTGAAGAACTTCCATTACATGACACCAACTGGCATGGAAGGCCAACCACCCTGGAGACTCTAGGCTTTCCCCACTTGAAATGGGACCTCAGGCTTTGGAAAACAGAGAAAAGACAGCAACATTTCTCCCACCTTATTGAGCAATTTTATCCGTGAAAGAGCATCTTGGTCGATAAAAAGTCTCTGTCTTATAAAATACACCAGAGTATCTTTCTTGACATCCCCCTTGGGGAGAACCAAGTAGCTGTCAATGGCCAGATCTGCTTTTATCTCTCCATTTTGGTCCAAATACAGTTTTTTCTGAGAAATGTTCCAATATTCATTCTTCTCCAGAAAGGGATGAAACTAGAATGGAAACATCCAGGAATTTGAAATACAGAAAACATTGTTTCTTATCCCACATTGAATCTTTCTTGTAGAATTGTCTCATCTCCAAATTGCTCTCCTATATCTCCTAGACCTTTCTTCTATTCCTATATCTCTTCTTCTATTCTTTCATTGATATGTTCTATTACTATATCTTCTTTTCTATTATGTCTTAAATATATTTTACCATGAGTATCTCCTCAGCGTCTACGGAGAGGGGTGGCATACAAATCCAATAAATTATTAATTATTATTATTATAACCATCATGTATTTTACTATGTGTATATAGATATATACCCACTAAATCCCTCATTGTGTATAGGACAAAATAAATAAATAAATAAAATAAAATAAAATAAACCACAGGTAGATTCCCAGAAAGCACGGGGGTTTATCAAGAAGAAAGGTGTCAGGCTAATCTTCTCCCTGGTTATCCTGATGGAAAACACCTCCAGATGTGCTAATTCTACTTGATGGTAATGCGACATTAACCCAATGTTGCAAGTCTGAAAGAACAAATCTCCCACCAACTCTTTTCTCAGCCTGAAAAGTTATCAAAGATCCTTTCTGAGTTTCTTTCTCTCCCATTATGCAGCTGCAGGATTCTCCCCTCTGATCCGATCCTTCCCTAGGCAGCCTCTCTTCTCCTCATCCCTAAGGTCACTCACAGATACCATTACATTTCTTAAGTACCATATCTCTGGAGTGTAAGACGCACTTCCTTTCCCCCAAAAAAGTGGGTGGAAACATTGGTGCATTTATACACTGACTACAGCCATTTTTGGCCTCCCTAAGGCCAGCTCCATGTGAAAACGGGTGTGTAGAGGGTTTGGGAGGTCTGCAAAGTGATCCTGGGGGTGTGGGGAGGGCAAAAACCTTTTTTTCTTATTTATCTCTTTGAAATCTTGGTGTGTCTTATGCACAGGTGCAACTTATTGAAATGAATCCAGACGCTAGTATTCTTAGAACGGTACTTTAATTCAGCTCAGAGAAAGAGAAGTGACAGCTCAGCAAGGCAAGTGACTTTAGGAGAGCTGAAGATCGGGAGGAGTCTGGGAGCCCCTTTTCCAATGGACACCATTTCTCAATTGAGGAGGGGAGGATGCAGCCCTCTTCCGATCACTGACACACGTCACACACCAGCCTAAGATCTGCTCACTGTTACTCCAGGGTGTCCCACAGGGGAAAATGAACTCAGTTACAGGAGATGAGACTTTAGATGAACAAGAGAGAGAAATGTCCTCAAAGGATGAGCTCCTTTAGAGCTGAGCCAGGAAAGCAGAGGAGTTCAGTCTCCCCTTCGTGGATTCTCTGGATGCAAAGATGGAGCCGCCATCAGCCAGAGAAGCTTTAACTGGGATTGCTGCAGAGAGGAGGGGTTGGGCTAGATGGTCTCAGGGCCTCCTCCAAATTCATAAAGGTCAAATTCCACAATGCTAATCACACACCTATACAGCATTTTCAAATTAACAGTGTTAAATAGCGAAATGCCATGGTATCTAATCTTTGAAACGGGGGCGGGTTCCTACTGGTCCAGTCCAGTCTGGGCACAACGGTAGCAGCCTGCTGGTGACATCACTGGCCTCGTACTGGTCCCCAGGAGCTGCCATTTCCCCCCAAATTCTTTTGAATGTCTTTTTGATTTTGGGATTTCTTTATTTTTCTTCTTCTTCTGTCCATGCACAGAAGGCAGGTTTTCAGCACTGCACATGTGTCACCATTTTGTTTTTGGTGGCTTTAAAAAAAATAAATTTAAATGTTTTTCCTTCTATTTTTTAGCCCACTCGTGATGGTCACTGGCCTGGTACCAGTCCCTGGGGGCTGGCATTTTTTTCCCAAATTATTTTGGGAATATTTTTTGGTTTTGGGGGGATTTCTTTAATTTTGTTCTTTTTCTGAGCATGTGCAGAAGGAGGGAAGGAAAGAAAGGAGGAGAGATAAGAAAGAAGGAAAGAAAGAAAGGGGAAGGAGGGAGAGAGTGGAGGGCGGAAGGAATGAGAAGGAAGTTTGGGTGGGTGGCAGGGAGGGAGGGAAAGAAAGAAAGAAAGAGGGGGAGAGAAAGAAGAAGGAAAGAATATGGAGGGAGAGAAAGAGAGATTGAGGGAGGAAGGGAGGGGGGGAAGGAGGCAGGGAGGGAGGGAAGGAGGAAGGAAGGAAGGAGAAGTTGAGTTGGTGGGTGGAAGAAAATGGAGAGAAAGAAAGAAAGAAAGGTGGCGGGAGGGGGGAGGGAGGGAGTGGATGGTGGAAGGAGTAAGGAGGAAGTTTGAATGGGTGGCAGTGAGGGTGGGGAAAAAGAAAGAGGGGGAGAGAAAGAGAAAGGAAGGAAGGAATGGAGAGAGAGAAAGAGAGAGGGAGGGAGGGGGGAAGGAGGGAGGGAGGGAATGAGGAAGGGAGGAAGGAGAAGTTGAGTGTGTGGGTGGAAGGAATGGAGAGAAAGAAAGAGAGGGGGGAGAGAAAAAGAAAGAAAGAAAGAGGGAGGAAGTAAGGAATGAAAGAGTGAGAAGGAAGATTGAGTGGGAGGGAGGGAGGAAAAGAAAGAAAAAAGAGAGGAGAGAGGGAGGGAGGAAGAACTGATGAGGTTTTGGGTGTTTGGGTTGGTGGGAGCATGGGAGAGAAAGAAAGAAAGAGAGGGGGGAGAGAAAGAGAGAGAGAGGGAGGAAGAGGAGGAGGAAGGAAGTACTGAGGAGGAAGTTTGTGTGGGTGGGTGGGTGGGTGGGTGGGAAAGAAGGAGGGAAAGAAAGAAAGAAAGTGGGAGGGAAAGATAAAGAAAGAGAAAGAAAGAAAGGGGAGTGAGTAGAGGGAGGGAGTGGAGGGAGGGAGGAAGGAGAAGTTGAGTGGGTGGGTGGAAGGAATGGAGTGAAAGAAAGAGAGGGGGAGAGAGAAAGAGAAAGAAGAAAGAGGGGAGGGAGGGAAGCAAGGAAGGAAAGAGGGAGAAGGAAGATTGAGTGGGAGGGGAGGAAAAAAGAAAGAAATAGAAAGGAGGGAGGAACGGAAGAACTGAGGAGGTTTGGGTGTTTGGGTTGGTGGGAGCGTGGGAGGGAAAGAGAGAGAGGGGGAGAGAGAGAGGAGAAAGAACGACTGAGGAGGAGGTTTGTGTGGGTGGGTGGGTGGGTGGGAAAGATGGAGGGAAAGAAATAAAGAGGGGGAGAGAAAAAGAAAGAAAGAAAGGGGAGAGGAAGGGGAGTGGAGGGAGGACTGAGGAGGAAGTTTGGGTGGGTGGCAGTGAGGGAGGAAAAGAAAGAAAGAAAGAAAGAAAGAGGGGGGAGAGAAAAAGAAAGAAAGAAAGGGGGAGGGAGGGAGGGAGTGGAGGGAGGGAGGACTGAGGAGTAAGTTTGGGTGGGTGGGCAGTGAGGGAGGAAAAGAAAGAAAGAAAGAAAGAAAGGGGGAGAGAAAGAGGAAGGAAGGAACAGAGGGAGAGAAAGAGGGAGGGAGGAGGGAGGGGGAGGGAGGGTGGAAGGACTGAGGAGGAAGTTTGGGTGGGTGGCAGTGAGGGAGGGAAGAAGAAAGAGGGGGAGAGAGAACGAGAAAGGAAGGAACAGAGGGAGAGAAAGAGGGAGGGAGAGGGAGGGAGGGAGGGGAGGGTGGAAGGACTGAGGAGGAAGTTTGGGTGGGTGGCAGTGAGGGAGGGAAGAAAAAAAGAGGGGAGAGAACGAGAAAGGAAGGAAGGAATGGAGGGAGAGAAATAGAGAGGGAGGGAGGGGAAGGAGAAAGGAAGGAAGGGAGAAGTTGAGTGTGTGGGTGGAAGGAATGGAGAGAAAGAAAGAGAGGGGGAGAGAAAGAGAAAGAAAGAAAGAAGAAAGAAAGAAGGAAGGAAGGAAGGAAGGAAAGAAGGAAGGAATGAAAGAAAGAAAGAAAGAAAGAAGAAAAAAAGAAAGAAAGGAAGGAAGGGAAGGAAGGGGGAGGGAGGGGGAGGGAGGACTGAGGAGGAAGTTTGGGTGCGGTGGGAGGGAGGGTGGGAAAGTAAGAAAAGGGGAGAGAAAGAAAAAAAAGAAAGAAAGGAAGAAAGAAAATGAATGAAAGAATGAAAGAGAGAGGAGTGAGGGAGGTTGGACGAAAGAAGGAAGGAAGGAAGGAGGGAGAAAGGAAGGGAGAGAGGGAGAGGAAAGTTGCGTGGGTAGGCAGGAGGGAGGGGAAAGAAAAAAGAAAGAAAGAAGAGAGAAAGAGAGGAAGGAAGGAAGGATGGAGGAAGTTGGATGGAGGAGGGAGGGAGGGAGGAAAAGTAAGAAAGAGGGAAAGAGAAATAGAGAGAAAGGAAGGAGGGAGAGAGGAAGGAAGGAAGGAAGATGAAGGTTAGTTGGGTGGATAGGTGGGAGGTAGGGAGGTAAAGAAAGAAAGGAGGGAGGAAGAAAGGAATGAAGGAAACAAGGATGAAATAGATGAGAAAGAAAGAAAGAAAAAGAAAGAGAGAAAAGAAAAAACCAAACCCACAAAATAAGCCACATCCACAGAATGGTAGTAAAATACTTGGGAAGCGCGCGCACACACACACACACACAGCTTTGGAACCCTTATTCCCTGAGTAATTAAATTGGGCAGATCTGTTGAGGTGGTTCCCCTCCTTCTCCTCTGGATTCCTCCTCCAAAGGATCTGAGATTCATGGATCCCTACCGGGACCCCCTACCTGCCACGGCTGCAGCCTTGGAGACCCCGACCTCTTTTCTCCCTCCGTCCTTCTCCTCCTCAATCTGGGAGAATAGGCAACATTCAAGACATGGGCCAGAGTCTTCATGAGGGTATAATGGTCATAGGAATTTGTGAACCATTCTCTGTTCCTTTTCTCCTGGGTCTCCAGTGGGGCTTTCTGGGTGCATCTTCTGCGGCCTTTGACAGAAAAGACCTTCTTTGAAAGAGAACAGAGAAAATAAAGATCTAGAAAGTTTCTTTCCACAAAGACAAGGGGTTCAAAGGCTTCATCTTCTGGCGTTTCTTTGGTCATATAAGCAAAGCTCAAAATACTGTGGATGTATTTGAGAAGTCTGCGCTTGTTCATTTCATACCCTGCAAACGTTATGAGGATCCAGACTTTCTCTTCAATGAGTCCCGGCAAGCGCAGAAATGTTAAATGGAAAGGAAGAATTCTGTTCCAAAGGAGATCACCTTCCATGAAGTGAACATAGACATTGACTTGTCTCCACTTAGAGAGGGCATCCCTGAGATAGGCTGTATATCCTGTTGGTGAGAATTGTTGTGATAGAACCACACAAATTCCATTCCTGACAAGCACAGGAGGGAAAGTCCTCATGAAATTCTCTCCATTCTCTGTGTCTGAAGCAAAGAGGCCAATCAGGGTCCATCTGAAATGGAGGAGCAGTTGGACAACGGCTGGGTACTGGGTCCCTTCTTTCTGAAACATCTGGTGGTAAAAGGAGAATTTGCTTTTATCACTCAGAGCCTCTGAAGGAATTCCATGTTTGATCTGAAAAAGCAATGAAAATGCTGTGTCATATTTGGGGTGAGATCAAATCCAAAATATTAGATTTTAATAAATCCAACCTGCTTCTCATGAATGTACGTATTAGAATAATTTGTAGTTAGACATTGTTTGAAATATTAAAGACAGAATATTAGCAAGATTGTATAATAAAAATGAAAAAGAATAAATTTTAAAAACTATACACATTGTGAATAATATTACTGTACCACCTTTACAATTTACCACAATTAGATTAACATATTGAAATGCTGACTGAAGTATTATATTCCAATAAAGAGACTATTATAATTTTTGAGGATTGGTGCATCTTTTTCTGTTTCTGTCTCCCAGATTTTTTCTGGAGGACTTTTTTTAGCTTCTTCTCCAGTTATACAAGAAACAGGGAGACCTCAGTTCCTAATACGATTTGTCAGTTGTATAATCCAAGATTTCTCTTTCATTGAACTTTTGTCTCTTTTCGGAGCCTGTCAGTTTTCATAGATTAGAATTTATGCCGATATTCATATTTTCTGAATTTAGACATAGCAGAAATTGTATAATTTCCCAATACAACTGTGAGGGCAGCAGCTGAAGTCCTTTTACTCACCCCAAGACCTCAGAGGCCGTGATGGGGTTGGTTCTGCTAGAGATTTCTCTCTGAGGGTTTAGGACTTTTTGCCTCCGCCAGTTGGACGAAGCTCTTTCTTCCGCCGCAGCTGATCGGCCGCTGCCTTCTCTCCCTCGCCCAAAGGCCCTTAGCTATTGGCCCCAGCCATTTCGTCACACAAATCCACCTTCAGCCACAGCCTTTTGGCCACATGGGACACTTCACCACCATCAAATCAGAACGGTTCTTACAAAATGCTACTTTGGGAAGGAAAGAATAGGACAGTTTGCTCTTTCATACACAAACACACCAGTTGAATGATAGATAGGGAAGGGACCTCAGTGTCCATCTAGTCTGACCCCCCTTCTCATTCAGGAGACTTACAGAATGACAGAGAGGGAAGGGACCTCAGTGTCCATCTAGTCTGACCCCCCTTCTCATTCAGGAGACTTACAGAATGACAGAGAGGGAAGGGACCTCAGTGACCATCTAGTCTGACCCCCCTTCTCCTTCAGGAGACTTACAGAATGACAGAGAGGGAAGGGACCTCAGTGGCCATCTAGTTTGACCCCCTTCCCCTTCAGGAGACTTACAGAATGATAGAGAGAAAAGGGACCTCAGTGGCCATCTAGTCTGACCCGCCTTCTCATTCAGGAGACTTACAGAATGATACAGAGAAAAGGGACCTCAGTGGCCATCTAGTCTGACCCGCCTTCTCATTCAGGAGACTTACAGAATGATACAGAGAAAAGGGACCTCAGTGGCCATCTAGTCTGACCCCCTTCTCCTTCAGGAGACTTACAGAATGATAGAGAGGGAAGGGACCTCAGTGGCCATCTAGTCTGACCCGCCTTCTCATTCAGGAGACTTACAGAATGATAGGGAGAAAAGGGACCTCAGTGGCCATCTAGTTTGACCCCCTTCTCCTTCAGGAGACTTACAGAATGATAGAGAGGGAAGGGACCTCAGTGGCCATCTAGTTTGACCCCCTTCTCCTTCAGGAGACTTACAGAATGATAGAGAGGGAAGGGACCTCAGTGGCCATCTAGTTTGACCCCCTTCTCCTTCAGGAGACTTACAGAATGATAGAGAGGGAAGGGACCTCAGTGGCCATCTAGTTTGACCCCCTTCTCCTTCAGGAGACTTACAGAATGATAGAGAGGGAAGGGACCTCAGTGGTCATCTAGTCAGACCCGCCTTCTCATTCAGGAGACTTACAGAATGATAGAGAAAAAAGGGACCTCAGTTGCCATCTAGTCTGACCCGCCTTCTCATTCAGGAGACTTACAGAATGATAGAGAGAAAAGGGACCTCAGTGGCCATCTAGTCTGACCCGCCTTCTCATTCAGGAGACTTACAGAATGATAGAGAGAAAAGGGACCTCAGTGTCCATCTAGTCTGACCCGCCTACTCATTCAGGAGACTTACAGAATGATAGAGAAAAAAGGGACCTCAGTGGCCATCTAGTCTGACCCGCCTTCTCATTCAGGAGACTTACAGAATGATAGAGAGAAAAGGGACCTCAGTGGCCATCTAGTCTGACCCGTCTTCTCATTCAGGAGACTTACAGAATGATAGAGAGAAAAGGGACCTCAGTGGCCATCTAGTTTGACCCCCTTCTCCTTCAGGAGACTTACAGAATGATAGAGAGAAAAGTGACCTCAGTGGCCATCTAGTCTGACCCGCCTTCTCCTTCAGGAGACTTACAGAATGATAGAGAGAAAAGTGACCTCAGTGGCCATGTAGTCTGACCCCCCTTCTCAATCAGGAGATTTACAGAATGATACAGAGGGAAGGGACCTCAGTGGCCATCTAGTCTGACCCGCCTTCTCATTCAGGAGACTTACAGAATGATAGAGAGAAAAGGGACCTCAGTGGCCATCTAGTCTAACCCGCCTTCTCATTCAGGAGACTTACAGAATGATAGAGAGAAAAGGGACCTCAGTGGCCATCTAGTCTGACCCGTCTTCTCATTCAGGAGACTTACAGAATGATAGAGAGAAAAGGGACCTCAGTGGCCATCTAGTTTGACCCCCTTCTCCTTCAGGAGACTTACAGAATGATAGAGAGGGAAGGGACCTCAGTGGCCATCTAGTCTGACCCGCCTTCTCATTCAGGAGACTTACAGAATGATAGAGAGAAAAGGGACCTCAGTGGCCATGTAGTCTGACCTGCCTTATCATTCAGGAGACTTACAGAATGATAGAGAGAAAAGGGACCTCAGTGGCCATCTAGTCTGACCCGCCTTCTCATTCAGGAGACTTACAGAATGATAGAGAGAAAAGGGACCTCAGTGGCCATCTAGTCTGACCCGCCTTCTCATTCAGGAGACTTACAGAATGATAGAGAGAAAAGGGACCTCAGTGTCCATCTAGTCTGACCCGTCTTCTCATTCAGGAGACTTACAGAATGATAGAGAGAAAAGGGACCTCAGTGGCCATCTAGTCTGACCCGCATTCTCCTTCAGGAGACTTACAGAATGATAGAGAGAAAAGGGACCTCAATGGCCATCTAGTCTGACCCGCCTTCTCATTCAGGAGACTTACAGAATGATAGAGGGAAGGGACCTCAGTGGCCATCTAGTCTGACCCACCTTCTCATTCAGGAGACTTACAGAATGATAGAGAGGGAAGGGACCTCATTGGCCATCTTGTCTGACCCCCACTTCTCATTCAGGAGACTTACAGAATGATAGAGAGAAAGGGGACCTCAGTGGCCATCTAGGCTGACCGCCCTTCTCAATCAGGAGACTTACAGAATGATACAGAGGGAAGGGACCTCAGTGGCCATCTAGTCTGACCCCCTTCTCATTCAGCAGACTTACAGAATGATAGAGAGGGAAGGGACCTCAGTGGCCATCTAGTCTGACCTGCCTTCTCATTCAGGAGACTTACAGAATGATAGAGAGAAAAGGGACCTCAGTGGCCATCTAGTCAGACCCGCCTTCTCATTCAGGAGACTTACAGAATGATAGAGAGAAAAGGGACCTCAGTGGCCATCTAGTCTGACCCGCCTTCTCATTCAGGAGACTTACAGAATGATAGAGAGAAAAGGGACCTCAGTGGCCATCTAGTCTGACCCGCCTTCTCCTTCAGGAGACTTACAGAATGATAGAGAGGGAAGGGACCTCAGTGGCCATCTAGTTTGACCCCCTTCTCCTTCAGGAGACTTAAAGAATGATAGAGAGGGAAGGGACCTCAGTGGCCATCTAGTTTGACCCCCTTCTCCTTCATGAGACTTACAGAATGATAGAGAGAAAAGGGACCTCAGTGGCCATCTAGTCTGACCCGCCTTCTCCTTCAGGAGACTTACAGAATGATAGAGAGAAAAGGGACCTCAGTGGCCATCTAGTTTGACCCCCTTCTCCTTCAGGAGACTTACAGAATGATAGAGAGGGAAGGGACCTCAGTGGCCATGTAGTTTGACCCCCTTCTCCTTCAGGAGACTTACAGAATGATAGAGAGGGAAGGGACCTCAGTGGCCATCTAGTCTGACCCGCCTTCTCATTCAGGAGACTTACAGAATGATAGAGAGAAAAGGGACCTCAGTGGCCATCTAGTCTGACCCGCCTTCTCATTCAGGAGACTTACAGAATGATAGAGAGAAAAGGGACCTCAGTGGCCATCTAGTCTGACCCGCCTTCTCCTTCAGGAGACTTACAGAATGATAGAGAGAAAAGGGACCTCAGTGGCCATCTAGTCTGACCCCCTTCTCCTTCAGGAGACTTACAGAATGATAGAGAGGGAAGGGACCTCAGTGGCCATCTAGTCTGACCCGCCTTCTCATTCAGGAGACTTACAGAATGATAGAGAGAAAAGGGACCTCAGTGGCCATCTAGTTTGACCCCCTTCTCCTTCAGGAGACTTACAGAATGATAGAGAGGGAAGGGACCTCAGTGGCCATCTAGTTTGACCCCCTTCTCCTTCAGGAGACTTACAGAATGATAGAGAGGGAAGGGACCTCAGTGGTCAACTATTCAGACCCGCCTTCTCATTCAGGAGACTTACAGAATGATAGAGAGAAAAGGGACCTCAGTGGCCATATAGTCTGACCCGCCTTCTCATTCAGGAGACTTACAGAATGATAGAGAAAAGGGACCTCAGTGGCCATCTAGTCTGACCCGCCTTCTCATTCAGGAGACTTGCAGAATGATAGAGGGAAGGGACCTCAGTGGCCATCTAGTCTGACCCGCCTTCTCATTCAGGAGACTTACAGAATGATAGAGAGGGAAGGGACCTTATTGGCCATCTTGTCTGACCCCCACTTCTCATTCAAGAGACTTACAGAATGATAGAGAGGGAAGGGACCTCAGTGGCCATCTAGTCTGACCCCCCTTCTCATTCAGGAGACTTACAGAATGATACAGAGGGAAGGGACCTCAATGGCCATCTAGGCTGAACGCCCTTCTCAATCAGGAGACTTACAGAATGATACAGAGGGAAGGGACCTCAGTGGCCATCTAGTCTGACCCCCTTCTTATTCAGCAGACTTACAGAATGATAGAGAGGGAATGGACCTCAGTGGCCATTTAGTTTGACCCCCTTCTCCTTCAGGAGACTTACAGAATGATAGAGAGAAAAGGGGCCTCAGTGGCCATCTAGGCTGACCCCCTTCTCAATCAGGAGACTTACAGAATGATACAGAGGGAAGGGACCTCAGTGGCCATCTAGTCTGACCCCCTTCTCATTCAGGAGACTTACAGAATGATACAGAGGGAAGGGACCTTAGTGGCCATCTAGGCTGACCCCCCTTCTCAATCAGGAGATTTACAGAATGATACAGAGGGAAGGGACCTCAGTGGCCATCTAGTCTGACCCGCCTTCTCATTCAGGAGACTTACAGAATGATAGAGAGAAAAGGGACCTCAGTGGCCATCTAGTCTGACCCGCCTTCTCATTCAGGAGACTTACAGAATGATAGAGAGAAAAGGGACCTCAGTGTCCATCTAGTCTGACCCGTCTTCTCATTCAGGAGACTTACAGAATGATAGAGAGAAAAGGGACCTCAGTGGCCATCTAGTCTGACCCGCCTTCTCCTTCAGGAGACTTACAGAATGATAGAGAGAAAAGGGACCTCAATGGCCATCTAGTCTGACCCGCCTTCTCATTCAGGAGACTTACAGAATGATAGAGGGAAGGGACCTCAGTGGCCATCTAGTCTGACCCACCTTCTCATTCAGGAGACTTACAGAATGATAGAGAGGGAAGGGACCTCATTGGCCATCTTGTCTGACCCCCACTTCTCATTCAGGAGACTTACAGAATGATAGAGAGAAAGGGGACCTCAGTGGCCATCTAGGCTGACCGCCCTTCTCAATCAGGAGACTTACAGAATGATACAGAGGGAAGGGACCTCAGTGGCCATCTAGTCTGACCCCCTTCTCATTCAGCAGACTTACAGAATGATAGAGAGGGAAGGGACCTCAGTGGCCATCTAGTCTGACCTGCCTTCTCATTCAGGAGACTTACAGAATGATAGAGAGAAAAGGGACCTCAGTGGCCATCTAGTCAGACCCGCCTTCTCATTCAGGAGACTTACAGAATGATAGAGAGAAAAGGGACCTCAGTGGCCATCTAGTCTGACCCGCCTTCTCATTCAGGAGACTTACAGAATGATAGAGAGAAAAGGGACCTCAGTGGCCATCTAGTCTGACCCGCCTTCTCCTTCAGGAGACTTACAGAATGATAGAGAGGGAAGGGACCTCAGTGGCCATCTAGTTTGACCCCCTTCTCCTTCAGGAGACTTAAAGAATGATAGAGAGGGAAGGGACCTCAGTGGCCATCTAGTTTGACCCCCTTCTCCTTCATGAGACTTACAGAATGATAGAGAGAAAAGGGACCTCAGTGGCCATCTAGTCTGACCCGCCTTCTCCTTCAGGAGACTTACAGAATGATAGAGAGAAAAGGGACCTCAGTGGCCATCTAGTTTGACCCCCTTCTCCTTCAGGAGACTTACAGAATGATAGAGAGGGAAGGGACCTCAGTGGCCATCTAGTTTGACCCCCTTCTCCTTCAGGAGACTTACAGAATGATAGAGAGGGAAGGGACCTCAGTGGCCATCTAGTCTGACCCGCCTTCTCATTCAGGAGACTTACAGAATGATAGAGAGAAAAGGGACCTCAGTGGCCATCTAGTCTGACCCGCCTTCTCATTCAGGAGACTTACAGAATGATAGAGAGAAAAGGGACCTCAGTGGCCATCTAGTCTGACCCGCCTTCTCCTTCAGGAGACTTACAGAATGATAGAGAGAAAAGGGACCTCAGTGGCCATCTAGTCTGACCCCCTTCTCCTTCAGGAGACTTACAGAATGATAGAGAGGGAAGGGACCTCAGTGGCCATCTAGTCTGACCCGCCTTCTCATTCAGGAGACTTACAGAATGATAGAGAGAAAAGGGACCTCAGTGGCCATCTAGTTTGACCCCCTTCTCCTTCAGGAGACTTACAGAATGATAGAGAGGGAAGGGACCTCAGTGGCCATCTAGTTTGACCCCCTTCTCCTTCAGGAGACTTACAGAATGATAGAGAGGGAAGGGACCTCAGTGGTCAACTATTCAGACCCGCCTTCTCATTCAGGAGACTTACAGAATGATAGAGAGAAAAGGGACCTCAGTGGCCATATAGTCTGACCCGCCTTCTCATTCAGGAGACTTACAGAATGATAGAGAAAAGGGACCTCAGTGGCCATCTAGTCTGACCCGCCTTCTCATTCAGGAGACTTGCAGAATGATAGAGGGAAGGGACCTCAGTGGCCATCTAGTCTGACCCGCCTTCTCATTCAGGAGACTTACAGAATGATAGAGAGGGAAGGGACCTTATTGGCCATCTTGTCTGACCCCCACTTCTCATTCAAGAGACTTACAGAATGATAGAGAGGGAAGGGACCTCAGTGGCCATCTAGTCTGACCCCCCTTCTCATTCAGGAGACTTACAGAATGATACAGAGGGAAGGGACCTCAGTGGCCATCTAGGCTGAACGCCCTTCTCAATCAGGAGACTTACAGAATGATACAGAGGGAAGGGACCTCAGTGGCCATCTAGTCTGACCCCCTTCTTATTCAGCAGACTTACAGAATGATAGAGAGGGAATGGACCTCAGTGGCCATTTAGTTTGACCCCCTTCTCCTTCAGGAGACTTACAGAATGATAGAGAGAAAAGGGGCCTCAGTGGCCATCTAGGCTGACCCCCTTCTCAATCAGGAGACTTACAGAATGATACAGAGGGAAGGGACCTCAGTGGCCATCTAGTCTGACCCCCTTCTCATTCAGGAGACTTACAGAATGATACAGAGGGAAGGGACCTTAGTGGCCATCTAGGCTGACCCCCCTTCTCAATCAGGAGATTTACAGAATGATACAGAGGGAAGGGACCTCAGTGGCCATCTATGCTGACCCCCCTTCTCATTCAGGAGACTTATAGAATGATAGAGAGGGAGACTTCCGGTCTGGAGGAGACCGCAGCGGGATCTCTTTGGCAGCGCTCTGCCCTGAAACCCCTTCTACCCCGTCCGAAGGTCGCTATCGCGATCGGATCGGGCTCGGATGGCCCGATCCCAGAACTGGGGGCTCCCCTCTGCCCGAGGAGCCGTTGCCGAGACTCCGGAGGCAGCGGTTCGCCCCGCAGCTTCGGAGACGGGAGAACCAATCCTCCTTGCCTAGGAGGATCGGCCAGTGCTTTCTCCCCTCACCCAGCGGGAAGCAAGGAAAAGCTTAAGAAGTGAAAGTATTAAAACAAATCCGACCGAAAAAGAATACACTGGATAAAGGACCTAAGGTAAAAAAAAAATAAATATTTTTTTGTTCCACGTTTAAAATCAGAAGACTTGATCGCTGTGAAAGTTTTAAGTGAAAGTTTTTTTCTTTTCAATAAGGCGAAGGTGAAAGTTTTTTCCTTTTTTGGATACATCCGCGAATAACAGCCGGATCTAACTTTTTCACTTTCATTTTTTCCATCTTGTGCTTGAACTTTGGAACTTAAAAATATTTTTTTCTATCCTATGGATTAATTTAAATTTGATATGACTATTTAGAAAATTCAAATTGCTAAAGGAAATTTGTAATGATGATCAGAATTGGTTTTTTATAGATCGTTAAAAATATAGTGCTCCGGGCTTAAAATCTGACAGCGGAGGAACACAGCTTTGCTGCCTTTTTTCTCATCTTGTTGTTTTTTTTTTCATAATAATGAAATAACGCAATAACTAGAAAATAAATGGAAAATAGAAGGAACTGAAACACTAGCTATCCAACCTTTCCTTTGGATTATTTACTCCTGGATTAACCTATTTGGATTACTTGCTGATTTTGTCTGGATTATTTGCTGACTGCTTTTGGATTATTTGCTGAGAACTTTTTAACACCTGCCTTGCTGAACGAATTTTAATCTGACTCCATCTTGGGATTTGCTTCTCTGCTTCTGTCCTGAACTTGAAAAATAAACTGACTTCACTTTAAGCATACGAAAACTATTAACTTGACTTTTTCTTTGAATCTGAAATTGGAACTAAGCATAACTCTATCCTTTGACATTTGGATTTACATTCCTCACTTCTCAGCATAACTACTCAATTTATAAGAAGAACATAAGTATATAATACTGATATTGTGTTTTTTGAATAATTATTCTTTTTTCCTGATCTCTCTTTGATTCTTTTCTCCTGAGCACTGCTATTTCTAAAAGAAACTTGATTTGAAGCATATGCATTGTTAATAAACCTTGGTTCCCTGCTCTATTTTAACCAGTTGAATTAAAATATCACCTCCCTTTTATTCTCTCCCCTAGAATAATTTTCTCCACTCTTTTTACTAATTTTTTTTCTTTTTTCTTCTCTCCTCCCTCCCTCTACTTTTCTCCTCCCATAATTTTCTTTTTCTATGCTTTATTTTATTCTTTTATGAATAACTAATATTTTTTCCTTCCTTTTATTTATCCTGCCCTTTTACCAGACTACCTATTTTTAATTCTTATTTTTCTCTTATTTTTAAAAGTTTTATACCTGCTCCTTTTGGCATTGCATACTCAAAGTTTTAAAAATAACAATATATTTTGAATTTTGCTAGTAACTGAATTGGTACATATAGTTACATTTCAAGGGAAATTGCTAACTAAATAGATTGAACAGATTTGGAATTTATAGGAATTCTTTTCCTTTTACTACATATAAATTGAAACTAATTTAAATTAATTTAAATTTGAAATAGTGGATTTAAATTTGATAATATCAAGTACCTCAACCATTGTTAAAACAGTTAAAAAACAAACTACAGCAACAACCCCCTCTCCACAAGGGTCACCGCATCCCTCCCCGTCGCACCAGGTATCAACCATGTCTACCAAGGACAAAGACAAAGATAAAACAATGCAGTCTAATTTTGCAACACTACAAGAAACCCTAAACACTTTGAAGGACTTTATGTTTAAATCCCAAGAAGATGCTACCCAACAAAGAGAGGCCATAAAAGAGGATGCAACCCAACAAAGAGAAGCTATAAAAGCAGACCTGGCAGAATTTAAAGCGGAGATGGCTCAATTGAAAGTTGATATGGGCGAGATGAAAGACCAGATAAAGGAGATTCAACAAACACTACAAGAAAGTGATGACCGAGTTAAAAAAGTTGAAGAGATATCTGACAAAAATGAAAAAAGAATGGACTACCTTGAAGGGAGAGCTGATGCAAGATACAGAAGATATGATGAATCAATCACTCAGTTGGAGATGCAACGGGCTTCGTATGGACTACGATTTCAGAATATAAAAGAGGAAAAAGATGAAGATTTAAAAATGACTATGGCCGAAACTATTGGAGGAATACTCCAAGAGGATCCCACAGCACTACTGAAAGAAATCGATGAAGTCTACAGAATTTCGAATAGCTACATTCGTCGCCACAACCTCCCAAGAGAGATACACATCAAATTCACAAGAAAAGCTTTGCGAGATGACATACTTCACTATTCAAGAAACTCCAAACTCCAACATCAAGGACTTGAAATAAAAATATTAAAACAAGTTCCAAGAAGCGTCAGAGAAAGCAGAAGAGAATATCACTTTCTAACTAGAATTTTGATCAAAGAAAATATAACTTACCGTTGGCTTATCCCACAAGGCCTTTCTCTGACATGGCGCTCTACAAGATACAAACTGGAAAACGTAGAACAAGCTATGTACTTTTTTGAAAACAGTGGCATCAGCCACCTGGACCATACAAATAAGCAACAAGCGGTCCAACAACAACCAGCTCAACAGCAATCAGGGGAAAAACCAATAACCCAACAAGAAGAAGATCTGGGGGCTACTGCTCAGGTAATAGAGCAGATCAAGGTGTCAGAAGAGTTCAACCTCAGCGAGAAACCAAAAAACCTACTAAATGACAACAAGTAAAGATTTCAAAATCTTTTCTGTAAACGTCAATGGACTTAATGAACCAAGGAAAAGGAAACAAATTTTCTCTAAAATTAGAAATCAAAATGCTCAAATTGCAATATTACAAGAAGTGCATATTAAAAAAAATAATCAAAAATTACTGTTGAATCCTAAAATTGGAAAAATGTATGCTGCATTAGCAGATCAAAAAAAGAGAGGTGTAGTGATGTATGTTGAGAATTCTATAAATTCCAAACAAATATTTAAGGATAATGAAGGTAGAATATTGATTGTACAAGTTGATATCGAACCTAGACCTTTAGTTGTTGTTTCTATCTATGCTCCTAATGAAGACCAAATCACATTTTATAAAAATTTACATCAAATAATAATAGATCTAGCTATTGAAAATGTATTAATAATAGGTGATTTTAATGCTATTGCGAACAGACAATTAGACCATTCGGGGGGGGGAGGCAACAACAAAAGGAAAAAAAGTAAAAAAACAAGAAGGAATTTGCTACCTAGTACTTTCCAAAAAATGAAAGCGGAACTATTGTTAAATGACATTTGGAGGGAAAGACACCCCCATAAGAGACAGTTTACTTTCTACTCTAACCCCCATAAAATTTGGACAAGAATAGATATGGTATGGGCACCAAAAATGGTTGCAGAACAAATAAGAGAGGTAGAGATAGACGTCAACACATGGGCCGATCACAATCCAATAGTGGTTTCTATGAGAATGAATAACAAACAGAATAACTGGCGGATGAATAGAAACATATTAAATGAAAAGAAATACAAGGATTGGATCGAAAAGGAACTAAAAATATTTTTTGAAATTAATAAAACTTCAGATACCACTCCACAGAACTTATGGGATACAGTTAAAGCTTATATAAGAGGATTAACAATATCCTATACAGCAAAATATAACAAGGAAAACAAATCAAAGTATGTACAATTAATAAATGAATTAAAACAATTAGAATTTTTATCGCAGCAACACATCAAGAATAGAGACTTAAAAACAGAAATAAATGTAATTAAACATAAAATTAGAATCATAGAACAAAACCAAATAACTGAAAAAATTAAAAGAGCAAAGCAACATTATTTTGAACACGCAAACAAACCAGGCAGATGGCTAGCATATAAACTTAGAAAACAGAGTCAATCAAAATTAATTAAAAAACTAGAAGACAAAGATGGTACAATAAAATATGATACAGAAGGAAAGGCAGACATTGTGTATAATTTTTATAAAGATCTATATGCCAAAGATAATGTTAGCGAAGATGAAGTTTTTAACTATTTACAAGCTTCAAAATTACCACAAATAACAGAAGACCAACAGGCCACCATGGATGGACCAATAACAATGGAAGAACTCCTAACAACAATTAAAAAACAGAAAAACAATAAGGCCACCGGCCCAGACGCCATACCGGCAGAATGGTACAAGATAGAAAATGAAACAATAAGAAACCACATGTTAGAAACTTTCAATCTATGTAGACTTGAGGCTAAAATTCCTAAATCTTGGTCAGAATCATTAACAACTTTAATACACAAACCGGGCACAGACCCAGAAAAAATTAAAAATTATAGGCCTATATCATTACTAAATGTAGATTATAAGATATTTATTGCTATTTATGCCGACAGACTCAAAAGAGTTATAAATGGAACAATACACCAAGATCAAAATGGGTTTCTACCAGGGAGACAAATTAAAAATAATCTTAGAACAGTAGTAAACACGCTAGAGTACTATGAACAATATCCAGGCAAGACAGCATCTTTAATGTTTCTAGATGCCCAAAAGGCCTTTGATAACGTCAATTGGACATTCATAAAAATGCAACTAAATAAAATGAGATTTGGCCCAAAATTTGTTAATATAATAGATATTATATATTCAAAACAAACAACTAACATAATATTGAACAATAATCAATTACCAACACTTGATATAAATAAGGGAGTCCGTCAAGGTTGTCCTATATCACCATTGCTATTTATTATGATTCTTGAAACTCTATTAATTAAAATAAGAGCAGATCCTAAAATAAAAGGTTTAACTGTAGGAGATGAAACTTACAAAGTCCAAGCCTTTGCAGATGACTTAACGTTTATAATTGAAGAACCGATAATAACAGTTCCTACTTTACTGCAAACTATTGAACAATATGGAAAGGTAGCAGGCTTAAAGATAAACAAAAGTAAAACACATTTTTTAACTAAAAACATGAGTAAAACTCAAGAAATTAAATTAGAAAGTATTTCTGGAATAAAGATTGTTAAAAAAGTGAAATACCTAGGAATAAATTTAACAGCGAAAACAATAACATTAAAAAATGATAATTATATGAAATTACTAACAGAAATTAAAAAAGATTTAGCAATGTGGAATAATCTGAAAATATCACTTCTAGGAAGAGTTGCAACAATTAAGATGAATATTTTACCAAAGGTCTTATTTCTTTTCCAGGTAATCCCAATAAATCCAGGGAGAATCTTTTTTAACACTTTGACAAACCTAGTCAAAAAATTTATATGGCAAGGGAAAAAAGCAAGGATAAAAATGAATTGTCTAGAAGATATTAAAGAAAGAGGAGGATTTGGCCTTCCAAATTGGAAATTATACTATCAGGCTGCCGCATTAACATGGCTTAGAGACTGGATAACTCTAGAGAATAAAAGAATATTAAACTTAGAAGGACATGATCTCATGCTTGGATGGCATGCATTTGTATGGTACGACAAGGAAAAAAATCACTCATATTTTAAAAGGCATACATTAAGGAAGTATCTGCTAGAAGTTTGGAAAGACATAAGGAAAAATCACTTCTTAAATATCCCAGAATGGCTTGCCCCCCTAGAAGCAATAATGCATCCAAAATCCATGAAAGATAAGAAAATATCTTATAGATACAAAGAACTACTAAATGACCAGATGAAGCTAAAATCTAGGATTAAATTACAAGAAGAAGGGATAATAATAGATTGGTGGCATTATGCCCAGATTCGATCTAGATACCAGAAGGATAAAACTCTTTATACTTTTAATAAAAGTAAAAATTCGTTAAGCAATTTAATCACTACTAATCCAATAAAAATGATAGGGAAAATATATAAATTCCTCATTGCTCATAAAAACATAGAATTGACCTTAAAAGACACTATGATAAGATGGTGTAGAAATATTGGCAAGGAAATAGACATAGATACATGGGAGAAAGTTTGGATTAACAACTGGAAAATGACCAAATCAGTTTCATTAAAAGAAAACCAAATCAAAATGTTCTACAGATGGCATCTCCCACCAAATAGGATAGCAAAGATGTTTCCCAAAACATCCCCATTATGCTGGAAATGTAAGAAGGATATAGGAACCTATTACCATCAATGGTGGACTTGTGGTAAAGCTAAAATATACTGGAAGATGATAGAGAAAATATTAAAAGAAATAGTAAAGCAAGATATAGATAACACCCCGGAATTCTTCTTATTGGGAGTTACTAATCAGATTTATAAGAAAGAAACTCTTTACTTAATTATACACATATTAACCGCGGCTAGAATATTATATGCGCAAAATTGGAAAGGGGAGGAAATCCCCAAAGAAGAAGATGTTATATTTAAAATATTAGATTGCGCGGAAATGGACATGATGACAAGACGATTAAATGATCAAGAAGATACTAAATTCTATGAAACATGGAACAAAGTTTATAAATGGATAGATAAGAAAAAATAAGATATATAAATTTATTTTTAGTTAATTCTTTGTATTTGTTTTTACCTAGGCGATAACAATATTAACATTAGTTTAAATGTATTTTTTGATGATTATGATATAGAAGTTTATGTATAACTAACACATTAAGAATTTCGGCTTATACACGTATAGTAGTTGATTTGTCTGATGGTTATGATATAGTAGTTTATCTATAAGTAACATATTAAGAGTTTTCGCTTATATGTGTATAGTAGTTGCAATTAGTTTAACTGTTTTGTTTGATGATTATGGCATATTAGTATAATAGCTAAAACTACATTAAAGGTATTTTTTTTGATGACTATGTTATATCAGTCTACATATAAGCAATATATTAAGAATTTTACCTAATATTTACAGTGTACCTAAGATTTGCAAAACTTTAACCCAAAATTACTAGACTTTTTATTATGCAACATATACTATTCAATTACCGTATTTTTCGCTCCATAAGACACAGTTTTTTTCCTCCCAAAGTAGGATGAAAAATCAGCCTCGTCTTATGGAGCGAAGATGCAGGCAGGGAGGGGGGGGGGGAGGCTGCAAATTCGGAAGCGCCATCCCGCCGGCTGGCTGGCTAGCTGCTGCCTGGCCCACCGTTCCCCGTAAGCTGCGCCCGTGAGCAGGCGTGCACCCCCAAATACACCCGAGCGCCCTTTTCCACGGGCGCGCGCTCCCCATCCCCCTGCCAGCCCGCGGGGAGGTGGGCGGGGGCGGGGAGGTGTGGCAGTAGGAGTAAAGGGAGCCGCGGCCGCCCCTGCCTCCCCACGGTGCCTCCGGCCAAATGCGCCCCTGGCTTCTCCACGCTGCCCTATTGCCCGCCCGATCCGCCTCCTCTCCTCCTCTGCCACCTCCTGCGTTGGGGCGCGATCTGCCTCCTCTCCTCCGCTGCCTCCTCCTGCCTTGGGGCGCAATCTGCCCCCTCTCCAACATCGCCGCCTTCTGCCTTGGGGCGCGATCTGGGAGTCCGGGACAGGGTGGCTTTACGCCATGAAGAGAAAACGGCCGACTTTTCCCTGCTGCCGGAGCCGTTTCCTCTTCATGGCGCAAAGCCACACAGTCCCGGACTCCGGGATTGCTCGCCCAAGGCAGGAAGCGGTGGAGGAGGAGAGGGGGCAGATCGCGCCCCAAGGCAGAAGGCGGCGGCGGAGGAGGAGAGGGGGCGAATCGCGCCCCAAGGCAGAAGGCAGCCATCTGCCCAGACAGAAAGGAAACAAGAGAGAGAAAGTGAGAAGAAGAGAGAGAAAGAGGGGGAGAGAGAGAGAAAGAGAGAGGGGGAGAGAGAGAAAGAGAGGGAGAGGGAGAAAGAGAGTGGGAGAGGGGGGAGAGAGAGAAAGAGAGGGAGAGAGAAAGAGAGAGGGAGAGGGGGGAGAGAGAGGGAGAGGGGGGAGAGATAGCAAGAGAGAGAGAGAAAGAGAGAGGGAGAGGGGGAGAGAGGGGGGAGAGAAAGAGAGAGGGAGGGAGAGAGAGGAGATAAAGAAAGAGGAGAGAGAGAAAGGAAGAGAAAGAAAGAAAGAGGGATAGAAAGAGAGAGAGAGTGAGAGATGCTCAGTGAGCCTTTCTTTGAAGTTGCCTTTCTTTCTTTCTTTCCTTCTTTCTTTTTCTCTCTTGCTCTCTTGCTCTTTCATTCTTTTTTCTTTCTCTTGCTTTCTTTCTCTCCTTCCTTCCCTCATTCCATTTCTTTCATTCCCCCTCTCTATTTTTATTTCTCTTTCATTTTCTTTCTTTCTCTCTTTCTTGCTTTCTTTCTTGCTCTTTTTCTTTCTCTCTTTTACCTTCCCTTACTCTATTTCTTCTTTTCTTTCTCCTTCCTACCTTCTTCCCTCCCTCCCTTCAGTCCTTCCTCTCTTACTCTCCCCTTTCATAAGTTTCCTTGCTTCCTTCCTCTGTTCCTGTCCCTTCCCCCTTTCTTTCTTTCTTTCCTTCCTTCCTTCCTTTCCTCCCTCCATTTCTTGCTTTCCTTTTCCTTCCTCCCTTCTTCCCTCCCTCACTCCCTTCTTTCACTCCTTCCTCTCTTCCTCTCCCCTTTTTGGCTCAAAATATTTTTTTTCTATTTTCCTCCTCTAAAATCTAGGTGCATCTTATCAGCAGGTGCGTCTTATAGAGCAAAAAATACGGTATGTATTCTTTTTCTTTTTTCAAAAGAAGCGGGGGAAATGCACCCCCATTTTATGTTTAATGTTTGTATGTGTGTCGGTTCATTTTAAGAAAATCAATTAAAAAATTATTAAAAAAAATAGAATGATAGAGAGGGAAGGGACCACAGTGGCCATCTAGGCTGATTCCCTTCTCAATCAGGAAACTTACAGAATGATAGAGAGGGAAGGGACCTCAGTGGCCATCTAGGCTGCACCCCTTCTCATTCAGGAGACTTATAGGATGATAGAGAGGGAAAGGACCACAGTGGCCATCTAGGCTGACCCCCCTTCTCATTCAGGAGACCTATAGAATGATAGAGAGGGAAGGGACCTCATTGGCCATCTAGGTTAACCCCCCTTCTCATTCAGGAGACTTACAGAATGATAGAGAAGGAAGGGACCTCAGTGGCCATCTAGTCTGACCCCCTTCTCATTCAGGAGACTTACAGAATGATAGAGATGGAAGGGACATCAGTGGCCATCTAGGCTGACTCCCAGCTCAAGCAGGAGAATGGAGGGGACCTCGTTGGCCATCTTGGCTGACCCCCCTTCTCCTTCAGGAGACTTACAGAATGATAGAGATGGAAGGGACATCAGTGGCCATCTAGGCTGACTCCCAGCTCAAGCAGGAGAATGGAGGGGACCTCGGTGGCCATCTTGGCTGACCCCCTTCTCACTCAGGAGACTTACAGAATGATAGAGAGAAAAGGGACCTCGGTGGTCATCTACTCTGACCCCCTTTCTCATTCAGGAGATTTACAGAATGATAGAGAGGGAAGGGACCTCAGTGGCCATCTAGGCTAACCCCCCTTCTCATTCAGGAGACTTACAGAATGATAGAGAGGGAAGGGACCTCAGTGGCCATCTAGGCTGACCCCCCTCATTCAGGAGGTCCCTTCCCCCTCTATCATTCTGTAAGTCTCCTGAATGAGAGGGGGAGTCAGATAGATGGCCACTGAGGTCCCTTCCCTCTATATCATTCAACTGGTGTGTGTGAGTATGAAAGAGCAAACTGTCCCATTCTTTCCTTCCAAATGTAGCATTTTGCAAGAACCTTTCTGATTGGATGTTGGCAAAGTGTCCCATGTGGCCAAAAGGCTGTGGCTGATGGTGGATTTTTGTGAGGAAAGGGCTCGGGCCAATAGCTAGGGGCCTTTGGGTGAGGGAGAGAAGGCAGCGGCCGATCAGCTGCGGCAGAAGAAAGAGCTTTGTCCAACTGGTGGAGCCAAAAAGTCCCATCCCCCTTTCTGAAGCCCCAAACACCAGAGGGGTGAAGAACATGGGGGAAACCTTGGCCTCTTATACATTGATAGTTGAGGGTAAGGAAGCTGGAGAGCTATGAGGTCTTTCATTTAAGCACCACTCTCACTCAAGCCCTTTCTCTGACTGAGCTCCTTTGATGATGAGGGTCCCAGATTCAGTCTCAGAGAAAACAACCCCAGTTAAGGAAAGGTGTTACATGCTCCACTGGCTGACCAACTCTGTCACTTCCCAAAGACCGTAGCTTTTGAACTGGATTGATTAATTATCAGATAATTATTATGACAAAAGAATCCAAGTCTTGTTCACAGAGTATACAATCCAATGTGTAAGTATGATAATATCATTTTGTTCGTGTAAATTAGTGAGTTCCAATAGGTATTTAGCATGCTCAACATGTGTACCTATAACAGACCTTAAAACAGAATAAAAGAATTGGAAGGGACCTTGGAGGTCTTCTAGTCTAGCCTCCTCCTCAATCAGGGGACTGTATATTCTTCCAAACAAGTAGCTGTGTGGTCTCTTTTTAAAACTCTCCAGTGTTGGAGCACGCACAACTTCTGGGGACAAGTTAATAGGTCACTGTGAGAAAAGGAAAAATAATGACACAGGAGCCATGTGAACAGGAACAGATGATTACTATCTCCTTAATCAAGGAAAGGCCAACTCAGGTAGAGAATCACCCCTGAAGAAAGCAATTGACATCTTCACACCTCCATTTTTATACCAAATCGACAATTCATACGTGACTCCCAGTATACCGAACACTCCCATAAGTCATGACGTGAGCAATGACATATGTTCTTTATCTGGCTTTTCCTCTTTCTTAGGGACTAGCCCCAGTTTCATATCCTGTTTTTCACACAACGAGCTAAAAATACAATATTTGTTCATAATACTGCTTCACACACATGGTTATATAATGGTACAGAGGGAAGGTCATTTGAGTATAAAAGACAACTTAATATCATAATATGGCTCCACTTTGATTCCCTTCTTTACACAAAAGAAACCATCTTTACATTTTCCTCTCAGTCACTCAAAGTCCTTTTCATTCAACTAGACATATTCAATTCCTGCAACCGTTCTTCATATGTTTTAGTCTCCAGACCCTGAATCATCTGAGTCTCTACATTTTTAAAATAATATTGTGATCAAAATTGGATGCAGTATTCCAAGCGTGATCTTCCCAAGGCATTATAAAGCGATACTAATACTTCACATGATTTTATCCATCTGTTGATGCAAATGTTTTGGGCTTTTTTGGCTGGTGCCAAACATTGTTGGTCCATTTTTAAGTGATTCTCCACTAACACTCCAAGATCCCTCTCACAGTTACTACAATTGAGGCAGATCTCACCTAATCTGTAAGTGGACATTTGGTTTCTCCAGCCTAAGTGTAAAACCTTACATTTCTCTACATTGAATTTCATCTTGTTGGGGTTCAAGTCTATCTAGATCCATCTGGATCTTCACCTTATCTTCTGGGGTGCTGGCTATTCCTGCCACTTTACTGTTGTCTTCAGATTTGATGATTTCCCCATTTCTCCCCTCATACAAATCATTCATGAATTTGTTGAAGAGTCCTGGGCCTAAAATGGAACCTGGGGGTCCCCCACTGCTGGTTTCCCTCCAGGCAGACGTAGTTCCATTGAGAACCATCAGCTGACTCCATCTGGGCATCAGGCTGCCTATCTCACATAGTTTTAGCTTACCGAGAAATAGGTTGTGGTTGACCTTGTCAAAGCCTTTCTGAAATCCAAATGCTGTATACTATGTGCACTGCCTTTCACTGGTCCACTAATTTAGTAAATGAAACAACATTTATTTATGATCTGTGTTTTTATCCTGCATTAGTCCTAGTAAGTCATTAATATCTATACTGAATAACAAGGGTTCAAATATGTATCTTTCCTTTCCCTGCTTGGTAAGCATAGGTCCTTCTTCTTGTGGCCCCATTGAGCCCAAACCTCCCTCTCCATCAAGGGCTTGGATCAGGGCCAACAGGCTGAGCTCCATTTGGAGGGCAATCCATTTTCTCCATCCTATTTCTCTGTCCATCGAGTCAAATGTTGCACTAACATCTAGAAAGCCTGCAAACCTTGTTTCACCTCACTGATATAGATTAGATATTTCACGACCAATTTGAGACAATATATTATTATTCACTTATGCATTGTTTATTTTAAAATCTACATAGCGTTTAACTCTACTTAAAACCTTCTGGTTCTTCTGCAAGGAATGCATTTTTCTCAAGTTTAACTAAGAGGATCATGGCATAAATTTTAGCCACAATATCTGCTAGTCTATTTGGTCTATAATTGCTAGAGTCCTTTTTATTCCATATTCTAGTTACATAAAATGCAACTATTGCCAACTTCAATCCAAGTGGATAGGGCAGGTCTTGTCTTCTAAAATGAAGATGCCAATAGGGGCCCCAACAACTAGAGATATTCTTAGATCAATTAACTAGTTGGTAGAATGTCTTCTCCGGGGAAGGTATTGCTTGCATCTCAGGCCTTTTATGATTAATCTCAACATGAACATAATAAGGAAGAACATTGACATTTTTGCAAATACGGAGGAAATCAGTTCCTGAATTTCATGCAGAAAAGATTATTGCATCTATTGCTCATCTACCATCACCCACCACTTACTTTTACCAGATGGAGAAGAACACACACAAACCTGTGGGACTTTGTAGGTGCCTCCTATTGTTGACATCTGGATGGAGATTTCCTTTTTAGCCAAATCAAGAAGAGCCAGAAGGTTGTCCTTCCTTCCACAGACGTAGTTTGGGACATTGGCTTCTCCAGTGGAGAGAATGTCCAACAAGGCATCTGAAGTGTGGAAAGTGCTCATATAGTTGTCATGGATATTGTAGCCAAGCGAGAGGTTGTGCATGAACTGGGAATTCTTGTTGATCACTTGAATATTGAAAATTAATACAAAGCGGAATAAAAAGCCAGAAATATCCCTATTGTAAAAAATATGTTATTATAATCAACAGCAACAACAAATACTTCTTTTAATATATACTACTCAAAAAAATAAAGGGATCACTCAAAGAACACATCCTAGATCTGAATGAATGAAATATCCTCATTGAATACTTTGTTCTGTACAAAGTTGAATGTGCTGACAACAGCATGTGAAAAGCAACACAATCAGTGTTTTTTCCTAAGTGGACAGTTTGATTTCACAGATGTTTGATTGACTTGGAGTTATATTCTGTGATTTAAGTGTTCCCTTTATTTTTTTGGAGCAGTGTATAATCTTCCACATGCCTAGTGAACCAAAATCAATGATCAGTTACACAAGTCTTCGGAGAGGGGCGGCATACAAGTCCAAATAAATAAATAAATAAATAAATAAATAAATAAATAAATAAATAAATAAATAAATAAATAAATAAATAAATAAATAAATAAATAAATAAATAAATAAATAAATAAATAAATAAATAAATAAATAAATAAATAAATAAATAAATAAATAAATATGGAAATCGACTGAGGTGCGGCAGCTACAACTGATTCCCCAATTACTTCAAATAAAATTCATTACTCAAATGATAAATTAAGGATTGAACAGAGAGAGGAAAATAATCTGCAGCCCTTTCAGCTTTTTCTCAGACCCCCTTTTGAGTCTCTTTCACAAAATCAGGCAAATGAGAGAAGCCGTGGAAATCAAAATCGTTCAGGAAATTAGACATATTCACAATATAGGAATAAATGAGGAAAAAACATAAAATAAGGAGAGTGTTAGAACAGAGGGAGTGAAACTCCATCACCCTGAATGACTTACGGATCCGGAAGAGAAGGAGCCACGTTGAAAAGCAACTTTACATGCAATGTGTGATGTCTAGTGAGGACTATACCAATGAGATGGTCCCCTGGGCTGTAAAAGCTCTGTGGTTGTTTTCCATCCTGGTGCTCCAAACTCAGCAGGCATTTCCTTCCCAGCTTCCCAGAGACTGGATGGGACACAAGCAGCACCACAACCAGAAGCAGGAGGTCCATCATCCATGGGGTGACTCAATCAATCTCCTTCCTGTTCCTAAAGAAGAATTCAGAGGATTTTCAAAAGGTGGGACATGATCCAGTTGCTTTCCTGATTGAAACAGAGCTTCACCTGGAGAGAGACGTACATGCAAGAGACTCTGCCTATCCCCAAACTCCATATTTCTCTGCCCAAAGTCTCCCCTGGAGGATTCAGCCAAAGAGCAGAGCTGAAACTTTGATCGTAATTCTCCCTCTCAGGAGAGATCCCTGGATGATTCAACTTTGGGGAATTCTCTGGAGAGAAGTGAAAGGGAAATAATCCCCATATGGCACATAATGGCAGGGTCAGAGATGGAACTAAATCGGTCATCTAGAATTGAGAGGTTTGGGAGCTCCATGCTGGAAACTGACCCTGAAGGGAATACACGGGAACTGTGACTGAAGAAGCAAATAAATCTGACATTTGTGGGCACGGAGACAAAGTCCCAGGGGCCAGTTAATGCCAGAGCATCTCACAGATCTGAAATAGCTGCCTGCTGAGTTAAAGCCAACATGGATTTAACTTTATTGTGAACATTAAAGCTCAAAGGCTCCACACAAAAGGGCTGATGCAACTTTAGTGAAACACTAGTTACCAGAACTTTGCAGAGTTAAAAAAAGCTTTCTGTCTCTCAAATACACACACACAAAAGGGCTGATGCAACTTTAGTGAACTTTGAACTTTTTAAAAACTATGCAGTTTTAAAATAAAAATTTCTCTCTGTGTCTCTCACATACACACAAACACACAGACACTCACAAAGACATGCACAAAAATCAGAGAGGAGTTAGAAAAAAACCTGGCTAGCTTAGCAACATGAAGATGAGTGGACTTCAACTCCCAGAATTCCACAGTCAGCACACAGAGACCTTCCTCCCCTAGGCCTTTCCATGCTTTAGCTGTCCTTCTTGCTGCCTTTAAATCCTAACTGGCCTCCTCAGGCAGTGAGTAGGACAACTGAAGCTGGCAAAGACCCATCTGTTGTTGGTTTTTTTTAGGCCCATTCTCACAAGGCCTTTTGAACATCTTTATTTGAAGAAACACCAATCCTTTAGCCAATGATTTATTTGTGGGGTTTTGTGTTCTCTGGCCAGGTGTTGTCCTCTTGTGGGTAGAATGGAAGGAAAAACCACCAGTGCACCTCTCTTTTTGACTGTGTTGCCCAAGTGGTCATAGTCTTTAATTATTGCATTCAAGTCCTTCCCTGAGTCATTTGTTTCACCATGGATCACCAGTAGGGGGCAGTAGTCAGTGGGCTTTATTATTTTAGCTTTTAACTCTACTTAAAACCTTCTGGTTCTTCTGCAAGGAATGCATTTTTCTCAAGTTTAACTAAGAGGATCATGGGATCAACTTTAGCCACAATATCTGCTAGTCCGTTTGGTCTATACTTGCTAGTGTCCTTTTTATTCCGCCTTTCAGATACAGAAAATGCTGCTATTGCCAACTTCAATCTGAGTGGACAGGGCAGACTTTATTTCTATGTGAAAATGAAGATGTCAACAGAGGCCCCAACAACCAGGGATATTTTTTTATCAGTTCAATAGTTGGTAGAATGTCTTCTCCATGGAAGGTATTGCTTGTATTTCAGGCCTTTTATGATTAATCTCAACATGAACATAATGGGGTAAAACATTGACAATTTTGCTAATATGGAGAAAACTAGTTCTTTAATTCAACCAAGTGGTCGTAGTCTTTCATTATTGCATTCAAGTCCTTGTTCCACCATGGATGACCAGAAGGGGGCAGTAGTCAGTGCGCTTTATTATTTTGGTAAGGTTTTGAGTTACGTCAGAGATTTTAGCTGCAGAGAGGCAGCACACCGCTCTGCTTTATTTTATTTATTTTATTTATTCGATTTTTATGCCGCCCTTCTCTTTAGACTCAGGACAGCTTACAACATGTTAGCAATAGCACTTTTGAACAGAGCCAGCCTATTGCCCCCACAATCCGGGTCCTCATTTTACCCACCTTGGAAGGATGGAAGGCTGAGTCAACCTTGAGCCGGTGGTGAGATTTGAACCGCTGACCTACAGATCTACAGTCAGCTTCAGTGGCCTGCAATACTGCACTCCACCTGCTGCGCCACCCCGGCTCCTGGTTTGTTGTCCGGTGGCAGGTTCAGTTCCCCTGAGAATTGAGTCACCCATCAGCAGCTTTCTCCTTTTCCTTTTAATTGGGTTGATGTGGGGCGGTGGTTCTCAACCTAGGGGTCGGGACCCCTTTGGGGGTCAAATGACCATTTCACAGGGGTCGCCTAAGACCATGGAAAAAGACAAATTTCCCCTGGTGTTAGGAACTAAAGCTTCTTCGGAGTCTTTGGAGAGGGGCGGCATACAAATCTATTTATTATTATTATTATTATTATTATTATTATTATTATTATTATTATTACTATTATTACTATTATTACTATTATTACTATTACTATTATTATTATTATTATTATTATTATTATTATTATTATTATTATTATTATTATTATTATTATATTCTGGTGCCTTGGAACATATTTTTACAATCCGACCAATCAGGCATTTACAGTAGGGGTGTCCCTCTGACCTTCCTGCCAATCAGCTTAAAGCTCTTGGGAGAATTGGCACTAGACTTATGGTTGGGGGTCTCCACCACATGAGGAACTGTATTAAAAGCGTCATTAGAAAGGTTGAGAACCACTGGTGTGTGTGTGGGGGGGTCTTTTTCTTTGTTGCGGTAGCATCTGGTGGCACTGTTTTATTGTGCTTTCTTTCTGGTGATTCTTTGTCAATTATCTGTGGGTTCTCTTGTGTGAGGAGTCCCGGGTATTTGTTGCTTGTAGGCAGTGGGTTTGGAAGGGGGTGGGTTGGAATTGTTAGTGGTTTTGTACTTGGTTTGTTTTTCCTTCTTGGTGTGACATGTGTCCATTCGTTTTCATCCTCTGGGCAGAGATGGGGAACCTATGGCACGGGGGCCACAGGTGGCAGGTGGAGCCATATCTACTGGCACATCCGCTGTTGCCCTCGCTCAGCTCCAACATGTCTGTGTGTGCCGGCCAGCTGATTTTTGGCTCACATAGAAGCTCTGGGAGGGGATTTTTTGCTTCCAGAAGTTGGGAAACAGGCCGTTTCCAGCCTCCAGAGGGTCTCTGGGGGGGAGTTGTTTTTGCCCTCCCCAGGCATTGAATTATGGGTGTGGGCACTCGCGCAAGCAAGCAATTCTTTTTTTGGTACCCAAGGAAAAAAGGTTTCGCCATCACTGCTCTGGGGGGGTTGATTCTGTTTTGCTCCTCTGAGGTGTTGGCTCTTCTAGGAGTTTGTTGGACTTTCTCATTTTGATGTTTGTGTTTCAGACTTTTTAGGTTTTTCTCTAGGTTTTCTATTTTTTCCTCAATTAGTTGGATTAATTTACATTTGTTGCATGTAAAGTTTAGGAGGTTTGAGGGCAGAAGTGTGTACACACAGCACAATCTGCAAATCACCATGAAGTCAGTTTGTTCCTTATCCTTGTGTGTGGTTGGTTGCAAGGTGAGTGTGAGAAAGTAGAATGTCTTCCAGAAAGTCATTAAAACCTGGCTTTTCCGGCAGGCCTGGAATTAGGATTGACTGCAAGTAGGAATGGTTTTGTAGGATATTATTATTTTTATTCCATTGCTGATTTTATTACTATATTTTTTATCATTGTTGTATTTATGATTATTTTTAGCCGCTCTGAGTCGTATTTGGAGTGAGCAGCATATAAATACAAAGAAAGAAGGAAGGAAAGAAAGAAAGAAAGAAAGAAAGGAAAGAAAGAAAGAAAGAAAAAAAGAAATAGAAAAAGAAAGAAAAAAAGAAAGAAAAAAGAAAGAAAGAAAGCTGGCTGGCCAGCTTCTGATTGTCATAGAACAATGGTTCTCAACCTTTCTAAGGCCGCGACCCCTTAATACAGTTCCTCATGTTGTGGTGACCCCCAACCATAAGTCTAGCACCAATTCGCCCAAGAGAGCTTTGAGTTGATTGGCAGGAAGGTCAGAGAGATGCCCCCACTGTAAACGCCTGATTGGTCAGATTGTAAAAATATGTTCCAAGATGCCAGAATAGAAGCTTTAGTTCCTAATACCAGGAGAAATTTGTCTATTTTCCCAGGGTTTCATGTGACCCCCGTGAAATGGTCATTTGACCCCCCCCAAAGGGGTCCCGACCCACAGGTTGAGAACCACTGTCATAGAAGAAATAGCAAAATTGGATTTTTATATGCACAACTGTACACACAAATACATGAAATTCCATGTAATATTATTTAAGAGTTTCAAGTAAAAAAGCCCAATGAGTCTAATTTCTCTCTGTTCTTCGTAATTGACAGGAACACAACAGAAAAATCTCCAACTAATTACACAAAAGGAAGAGCTTTGCAAAAATTTGGAACAAAGACTGAGATCTTTTAGATAGCAACCCCACTCTTTCTTCCAGAATTTGATATGAAATTCTCGATAGTTTCCCCACCCACCCCCACCTCCGAACAAATATTCTATATAGTCTGACATGAGTTTTTATTGATTAGTTCTTGAGCCATATCAAAGTGAAAAGTTCCAGAAACAAATAATGATTAAAATTTGGTAAAACAATTTAAAATTAAATTTAATATAATATAATTTAAAATGAAATTGGAATACAATACCATTTAAAATGAAGTTGGAATAAAATACAATTCTAAAATTAAATTGAACAAAATACAATAATTTAAGATATAGATAAATATGATAAATTTATACTTTGATGTTTACATAAATAAATAGAGAACTGGTGCTGCCATCCACTGAGAGCCCACCAAAGTTCTTTGGCGACCCTGGAAAGTGACCTTGTTCATCTTTGGGGTCTGTGTATAGTTTGGCCTCTGCATTCATGGTGTTGCATCACCAGAACCACCATCTGAAGATGAGGAGGTGGCCTCCATCACTGTGGAACCCCCATACAGCAATCCATCAATTCCCACATCATCATAATTGATGAATGATGTCAGACATTCAGATATTAGAATATTAAAATGCTTGGAAATCTGCAAATTAGCCATAGAAATTCATGATAAAGAGGAAACAGAATTTTATAAAATGTGGAATAATTGGTATAATTGGTTGGAACAAAGACACAAAGTTAAATAGTAACAATAAAGGAAATAAGGTGGAAGATGAATAGATGTAGACAAGACGTTATGAGATAGAGAAAATTGTAATGGGTTATGTTAATGAATTATGTGAATATAGTTAATGAACAAGTGTTATTGATAATCAGAAGATATACTGATATGCAACATTGCTAAATGAATATTAATTTTTACTGTTTAGGTCTTGTGTTATTTAATATTATGTGGTGTCTTTTGAAAGTTGGTTTTATACATATGTATTTATATGTTTTCAAAACTGTTCAATTAAAATTAGTTTTTATTTTTAAAAAAGTCTGTGGAATGAAAAGAAAAAGCGAGGAGTGAAAGACCTTGGAAAGATCTTGGGCTAAATGACTTGGGGAGGGAGAGAGAAGGAGAGAGAGAGGAGGAAGGAGGAGGGAAGGAGAGAAAATACAGGGAAGGGAGGAGTGGTGGGATTTAGGTGGTCCTCCCTGGTTCAGGAGGTTGGGAGTTCGATCCTAGGTAGAGGCAGATGTAGGGTATGCTGCTTAGACAGGGATTTGGACTAGATGACCTGCAAGGTCCCTTCAAACTTTGTTGTTGTGGTCATCTGAGCCGGCTGAATTGCCTGGCCCTGCCCCCTCCTCCTGGCCCCGCCCTGCCTCACCCCTCCCCTCCTGAGGGTCCCCCACATCAGAAAACGACCTGTCTCAAGATCCCGTGGATCCCTTTGGCTGAAGCAGTGGTATTCCCCGCCGATTTCCTCTCTGCGCCAAGGAATCATGGAAACGCTGCTGTGTCCAGAATGGGGCTTCCTCAAAATTAGCAATTGGGAACAGC
>NW_027248597.1:0-75662 GCF_031021105.1 Erythrolamprus reginae | reverse complement strand
GTGGTGTGCGGATGGCCGGTCTGCACCATCCCATAGTGCATGCAACCCGACGCAGTGTGAGTGAGGTTGGAGATGGGCGGTGTGCACCATCCCATAGTGGATGCAGCCCGCAAAACGGTGGTGTGCAAGTATCTGAGTTTTTGAATGTGTTTGCGATGGAAGAGATGTATGGTGTCAGCTTTGTCTAATGCGGAGGCTGCGTGGTAGTGTAATCCCTAGTCCCAACTTTGTCGGGTCTTCTGGTGCTGTGAATGCAGATTAGCGTCCTTATGATGTGGAACGAGTGGAAAGCGGAGTATATTCCTCAGATGAAGCCAGTGGAATTGGGGAACTGTTACTGAAGTACAATGTTTAGGACTAAGGCTTGTAGATCTCTTTTGGTAAAGAATAGGTAAGATTGAAGGGTTTTTTTTGGTATGAATACATGAATGGAAGGCTTGTAGATCTCTTTTGGTAGAGGGTAGATAAGATTGAAGGTTCTTTTGTGGTATGAAAATGAAAACAAACCGGTCTGTATTCTTCAGTGGAAGCCAGTGGAATTTGGCACAGATTCCTGAGGTATAATTTTCAGGCTGGTAGAACTCTTTTGATAGATGGTAGATAAGGCTGAAGATACTGTTTTGGTGTGAAAATGAAATCAAACTGGTGGATATTCTTCGGTGGAAGCCAGTGGAATTGGGGAACTGTTGGTGAGGTACAATGTTTTAGGCTTTGGCTGGGGGATTCTTTGGAAGATACATGTTGCAAACGAGCTGGCCTGCTCAGGGTACTTTGTTTTCCTTGCAGCATGCCCTATGGTATTCCTGTCTATTCCTGGACAGAAGCTGACAATAGAGCATCAATGAACAGAGGGCAATAATGTGCAAGCTTACGATGGCTAATAGAAAGGCAAGTTCCATAGAAAGTTTCTAAGTCAAACTGGACTTTTAAAAGGAGCATTCCTCAAAAGGGAAGGGAAAAGCAGCATTCCTCCTAAAATGGGGATATTTGGCCACTCCCCCAGAGGAAGCGAGCCCTACTCTGAATCTGCTCCATAGGTCCATGATTAAGTTTTTGCAAAGCAAACCTAGCAAATTCTCTCCAGGGGGGTATAGCCCAAGTATATCCCTTATCCATTGTTTGCTCTTTTCTTTGCCTCCCATTACTCATTCTAGGGGCAGTCCTCCTCTCAGGGCTGCAGGGTAAAATCTATCCTGAAGGCCCTTGGAATCGTTTTCCAATACCTCTCCCCAACACCTCTGGTGGAGGCAATGGAATATTTTTGCAAAGGATAAACAGAACCTGCTTCCTAGACTTATAACTCCATGTATATCTTCTCCAGCGGTGTCCTCTCCCCTTCATGATATGATTGTGTTTGTTTGGGCAACAATCAGGGACATTCATAGCATATGGAACTAAAGGCCCAATTTACATATATCACTAGCCAGTCCAGCGTGGGTAAGGTCTTCATCATTAATGGTCTTTCTTTGCAGAGCGTGCTTTTTGCCGGTTTCTTCAGAAGACAACTTCTTCGGCAACTAAAGTCAATCCAGAGGAACCCAATGGTGGAACAGGAAAGACGGGATGAAAAGGCAAGTTCTCTTGAGGACTTGCTGAGTGGAACAGCTCATTTCCAGCATGTAGCCCTCTATCTCCATTGCCTAAAGCAGATTGAGGTTGGGAAAACAGACGTAGGAAAAGCTGACCAAGGGACACTGTTTGATAATCCATTAGTGGATGCTGGTGCATGATTGTGGGTGGATGGAGTGTGAATGAGTTTGCAGATGGGCGGTGTGCACCATCCCATGGTTGATGCAGCCGGCAGTATGATGGTGTGCAATTCTCTGAGTTTTGGAATGTGTTCGTGGTGCAAGAGAGAGGTCTGGTGTCGCAGTGTACGGATGGGCGGTGTGTGGGTGGGTGGTGTGCGGATGGGCGGTGTGCACCAGCCCATAGTGGATGCAACCCGCATTATGCAGGTGTGCAATTTTCTGAGTTTTCGAATGTGTTTGTGATGGAAGAGAGAGGTATGGTGTTGGAGTGTGCGGATGGTTGGTGTGCTGATGGACGGTGTGTGGATGGGTGGTGTACGGATGGTTGGTGTGTGCATGGGTGGTGTGCAGATGGGCGTTGTGCGGATGGGCGGGGTGCACCATCCCATAGTGGATGCAGCCCGATGGAGTGTGACTGAGTTTGCAGACGGGAGGTGTGCACCATCCCATAGTGGATGCAGCCCTCAGTATGCTGGTCTGCAAATATCAGGGTTTTCGAATGTGTTCGGGCAGTGTGCGGATGGGTGGTGTGCGGATGGCCGGTCTGCACCATCCCATAGTGCATGCAACCCGACGCAGTGTGAGTGAGGTTGGAGATGGGCGGTGTGCACCATCCCATAGTGGATGCAGCCCGCAAAACGGTGGTGTGCAAGTATCTGAGTTTTTGAATGTGTTTGCGATGGAAGAGATGTATGGTGTCAGCTTTGTCTAATGCGGAGGCTGCGTGGTAGTGTAATCCCTAGTCCCAACTTTGTCGGGTCTTCTGGTGCTGTGAATGCAGATTAGCGTCCTTATGATGTGGAACGAGTGGAAAGCGGAGTATATTCCTCAGATGAAGCCAGTGGAATTGGGGAACTGTTACTGAAGTACAATGTTTAGGACTAAGGCTTGTAGATCTCTTTTGGTAAAGAATAGGTAAGATTGAAGGGGTTTTTTTGGTATGAATACATGAATGGAAGGCTTGTAGATCTCTTTTGGTAGAGGGTAGATAAGATTGAAGGTTCTTTTGTGGTATGAAAATGAAAACAAACCGGTCTGTATTCTTCAGTGGAAGCCAGTGGAATTTGGCACAGATTCCTGAGGTATAATTTTCAGGCTGGTAGAACTCTTTTGATAGATGGTAGATAAGGCTGAAGATACTGTTTTGGTGTGAAAATGAAATCAAACTGGTGGATATTCTTCGGTGGAAGCCAGTGGAATTGGGGAACTGTTGGTGAGGTACAATGTTTTAGGCTTTGGCTGGGGGATTCTTTGGAAGATACATGTTGCAAACGAGCTGGCCTGCTCAGGGTACTTTGTTTTCCTTGCAGCATGCCCTATGGTATTCCTGTCTATTCCTGGACAGAAGCTGACAATAGAGCATCAATGAACAGAGGGCAATAATGTGCAAGCTTACGATGGCTAATAGAAAGGCAAGTTCCATAGAAAGTTTCTAAGTCAAACTGGACTTTTAAAAGGAGCATTCCTCAAAAGGGAAGGGAAAAGCAGCATTCCTCCTAAAATGGGGATATTTGGCCACTCCCCCAGAGGAAGCGAGCCCTACTCTGAATCTGCTCCATAGGTCCATGATTAAGTTTTTGCAAAGCAAACCTAGCAAATTCTCTCCAGGGGGGTATAGCCCAAGTATATCCCTTATCCATTGTTTGCTCTTTTCTTTGCCTCCCATTACTCATTCTAGGGGCAGTCCTCCTCTCAGGGCTGCAGGGTAAAATCTATCCTGAAGGCCCTTGGAATCGTTTTCCAATACCTCTCCCCAACACCTCTGGTGGAGGCAATGGAATATTTTTGCAAAGGATAAACAGAACCTGCTTCCTAGACTTATAACTCCATGTATATCTTCTCCAGCGGTGTCCTCTCCCCTTCATGATATGATTGTGTTTGTTTGGGCAACAATCAGGGACATTCATAGCATATGGAACTAAAGGCCCAATTTACATATATCACTAGCCAGTCCAGCGTGGGTAAGGTCTTCATCATTAATGGTCTTTCTTTGCAGAGCGTGCTTTTTGCCGGTTTCTTCAGAAGACAACTTCTTCGGCAACTAAAGTCAATCCAGAGGAACCCAATGGTGGAACAGGAAAGACGGGATGAAAAGGCAAGTTCTCTTGAGGACTTGCTGAGTGGAACAGCTCATTTCCAGCATGTAGCCCTCTATCTCCATTGCCTAAAGCAGATTGAGGTTGGGAAAACAGACGTAGGAAAAGCTGACCAAGGGACACTGTTTGATAATCCATTAGTGGATGCTGGTGCATGATTGTGGGTGGATGGAGTGTGAATGAGTTTGCAGATGGGCGGTGTGCACCATCCCATGGTTGATGCAGCCGGCAGTATGATGGTGTGCAATTCTCTGAGTTTTGGAATGTGTTCGTGGTGCAAGAGAGAGGTCTGGTGTCGCAGTGTACGGATGGGCGGTGTGTGGGTGGGTGGTGTGCGGATGGGCGGTGTGCACCAGCCCATAGTGGATGCAACCCGCATTATGCAGGTGTGCAATTTTCTGAGTTTTCGAATGTGTTTGTGATGGAAGAGAGAGGTATGGTGTTGGAGTGTGCGGATGGTTGGTGTGCTGATGGACGGTGTGTGGATGGGTGGTGTACGGATGGTTGGTGTGTGCATGGGTGGTGTGCAGATGGGCGTTGTGCGGATGGGCGGGGTGCACCATCCCATAGTGGATGCAGCCCGATGGAGTGTGACTGAGTTTGCAGACGGGAGGTGTGCACCATCCCATAGTGGATGCAGCCCTCAGTATGCTGGTCTGCAAATATCAGGGTTTTCGAATGTGTTCGGGCAGTGTGCGGATGGGTGGTGTGCGGATGGCCGGTCTGCACCATCCCATAGTGCATGCAACCCGACGCAGTGTGAGTGAGGTTGGAGATGGGCGGTGTGCACCATCCCATAGTGGATGCAGCCCGCAAAACGGTGGTGTGCAAGTATCTGAGTTTTTGAATGTGTTTGCGATGGAAGAGATGTATGGTGTCAGCTTTGTCTAATGCGGAGGCTGCGTGGTAGTGTAATCCCTAGTCCCAACTTTGTCGGGTCTTCTGGTGCTGTGAATGCAGATTAGCGTCCTTATGATGTGGAACGAGTGGAAAGCGGAGTATATTCCTCAGATGAAGCCAGTGGAATTGGGGAACTGTTACTGAAGTACAATGTTTAGGACTAAGGCTTGTAGATCTCTTTTGGTAAAGAATAGGTAAGATTGAAGGGGTTTTTTTGGTATGAATACATGAATGGAAGGCTTGTAGATCTCTTTTGGTAGAGGGTAGATAAGATTGAAGGTTCTTTTGTGGTATGAAAATGAAAACAAACCGGTCTGTATTCTTCAGTGGAAGCCAGTGGAATTTGGCACAGATTCCTGAGGTATAATTTTCAGGCTGGTAGAACTCTTTTGATAGATGGTAGATAAGGCTGAAGATACTGTTTTGGTGTGAAAATGAAATCAAACTGGTGGATATTCTTCGGTGGAAGCCAGTGGAATTGGGGAACTGTTGGTGAGGTACAATGTTTTAGGCTTTGGCTGGGGGATTCTTTGGAAGATACATGTTGCAAACGAGCTGGCCTGCTCAGGGTACTTTGTTTTCCTTGCAGCATGCCCTATGGTATTCCTGTCTATTCCTGGACAGAAGCTGACAATAGAGCATCAATGAACAGAGGGCAATAATGTGCAAGCTTACGATGGCTAATAGAAAGGCAAGTTCCATAGAAAGTTTCTAAGTCAAACTGGACTTTTAAAAGGAGCATTCCTCAAAAGGGAAGGGAAAAGCAGCATTCCTCCTAAAATGGGGATATTTGGCCACTCCCCCAGAGGAAGCGAGCCCTACTCTGAATCTGCTCCATAGGTCCATGATTAAGTTTTTGCAAAGCAAACCTAGCAAATTCTCTCCAGGGGGGTATAGCCCAAGTATATCCCTTATCCATTGTTTGCTCTTTTCTTTGCCTCCCATTACTCATTCTAGGGGCAGTCCTCCTCTCAGGGCTGCAGGGTAAAATCTATCCTGAAGGCCCTTGGAATCGTTTTCCAATACCTCTCCCCAACACCTCTGGTGGAGGCAATGGAATATTTTTGCAAAGGATAAACAGAACCTGCTTCCTAGACTTATAACTCCATGTATATCTTCTCCAGCGGTGTCCTCTCCCCTTCATGATATGATTGTGTTTGTTTGGGCAACAATCAGGGACATTCATAGCATATGGAACTAAAGACCCAATTTACATATATCACTAGCCAGTCCAGCGTGGGTAAGGTCTTCATCATTAATGGTCTTTCTTTGCAGAGCGTGCTTTTTGCCGGTTTCTTCAGAAGACAACTTCTTCGGCAACTAAAGTCAATCCAGAGGAACCCAATGGTGGAACAGGAAAGACGGGATGAAAAGGCAAGTTCTCTTGAGGACTTGCTGAGTGGAACAGCTCATTTCCAGCATGTAGCCCTCTATCTCCATTGCCTAAAGCAGATTGAGGTTGGGAAAACAGACGTAGGAAAAGCTGACCAAGGGACACTGTTTGATAATCCATTAGTGGATGCTGGTGCATGATTGTGGGTGGATGGAGTGTGAATGAGTTTGCAGATGGGCGGTGTGCACCATCCCATGGTTGATGCAGCCGGCAGTATGATGGTGTGCAATTCTCTGAGTTTTGGAATGTGTTCGTGGTGCAAGAGAGAGGTCTGGTGTCGCAGTGTACGGATGGGCGGTGTGTGGGTGGGTGGTGTGCGGATGGGCGGTGTGCACCAGCCCATAGTGGATGCAACCCGCATTATGCAGGTGTGCAATTTTCTGAGTTTTCGAATGTGTTTGTGATGGAAGAGAGAGGTATGGTGTTGGAGTGTGCGGATGGTTGGTGTGCTGATGGACGGTGTGTGGATGGGTGGTGTACGGATGGTTGGTGTGTGCATGGGTGGTGTGCAGATGGGCGTTGTGCGGATGGGCGGGGTGCACCATCCCATAGTGGATGCAGCCCGATGGAGTGTGACTGAGTTTGCAGACGGGAGGTGTGCACCATCCCATAGTGGATGCAGCCCTCAGTATGCTGGTCTGCAAATATCAGGGTTTTCGAATGTGTTCGGGCAGTGTGCGGATGGGTGGTGTGCGGATGGCCGGTCTGCACCATCCCATAGTGCATGCAACCCGACGCAGTGTGAGTGAGGTTGGAGATGGGCGGTGTGCACCATCCCATAGTGGATGCAGCCCGCAAAACGGTGGTGTGCAAGTATCTGAGTTTTTGAATGTGTTTGCGATGGAAGAGATGTATGGTGTCAGCTTTGTCTAATGCGGAGGCTGCGTGGTAGTGTAATCCCTAGTCCCAACTTTGTCGGGTCTTCTGGTGCTGTGAATGCAGATTAGCGTCCTTATGATGTGGAACGAGTGGAAAGCGGAGTATATTCCTCAGATGAAGCCAGTGGAATTGGGGAACTGTTACTGAAGTACAATGTTTAGGACTAAGGCTTGTAGATCTCTTTTGGTAAAGAATAGGTAAGATTGAAGGGGTTTTTTTGGTATGAATACATGAATGGAAGGCTTGTAGATCTCTTTTGGTAGAGGGTAGATAAGATTGAAGGTTCTTTTGTGGTATGAAAATGAAAACAAACCGGTCTGTATTCTTCAGTGGAAGCCAGTGGAATTTGGCACAGATTCCTGAGGTATAATTTTCAGGCTGGTAGAACTCTTTTGATAGATGGTAGATAAGGCTGAAGATACTGTTTTGGTGTGAAAATGAAATCAAACTGGTGGATATTCTTCGGTGGAAGCCAGTGGAATTGGGGAACTGTTGGTGAGGTACAATGTTTTAGGCTTTGGCTGGGGGATTCTTTGGAAGATACATGTTGCAAACGAGCTGGCCTGCTCAGGGTACTTTGTTTTCCTTGCAGCATGCCCTATGGTATTCCTGTCTATTCCTGGACAGAAGCTGACAATAGAGCATCAATGAACAGAGGGCAATAATGTGCAAGCTTACGATGGCTAATAGAAAGGCAAGTTCCATAGAAAGTTTCTAAGTCAAACTGGACTTTTAAAAGGAGCATTCCTCAAAAGGGAAGGGAAAAGCAGCATTCCTCCTAAAATGGGGATATTTGGCCACTCCCCCAGAGGAAGCGAGCCCTACTCTGAATCTGCTCCATAGGTCCATGATTAAGTTTTTGCAAAGCAAACCTAGCAAATTCTCTCCAGGGAGGTATAGCCCAAGTATATCCCTTATCCATTGTTTGCTCTTTTCTTTGCCTCCCATTACTCATTCTAGGGGCAGTCCTCCTCTCAGGGCTGCAGGGTAAAATCTATCCTGAAGACCCTTGGAATCGTTTTCCAATACCTCTCCCCAACACCTCTGGTGGAGGCAATGGAATATTTTTGCAAAGGATAAACAGAACCTGCTTCCTAGACTTATAACTCCATGTATATCTTCTCCAGCGGTGTCCTCTCCCCTTCATGATATGATTGTGTTTGTTTGGGCAACAATCAGGGACATTCATAGCATATGGAACTAAAGGCCCAATTTACATATATCACTAGCCAGTCCAGCGTGGGTAAGGTCTTCATCATTAATGGTCTTTCTTTGCAGAGCGTGCTTTTTGCCGGTTTCTTCAGAAGACAACTTCTTCGGCAACTAAAGTCAATCCAGAGGAACCCAATGGTGGAACAGGAAAGACGGGATGAAAAGGCAAGTTCTCTTGAGGACTTGCTGAGTGGAACAGCTCATTTCCAGCATGTAGCCCTCTATCTCCATTGCCTAAAGCAGATTGAGGTTGGGAAAACAGACGTAGGAAAAGCTGACCAAGGGACACTGTTTGATAATCCATTAGTGGATGCTGGTGCATGATTGTGGGTGGATGGAGTGTGAATGAGTTTGCAGATGGGCGGTGTGCACCATCCCATGGTTGATGCAGCCGGCAGTATGATGGTGTGCAATTCTCTGAGTTTTGGAATGTGTTCGTGGTGCAAGAGAGAGGTCTGGTGTCGCAGTGTACGGATGGGCGGTGTGTGGGTGGGTGGTGTGCGGATGGGCGGTGTGCACCAGCCCATAGTGGATGCAACCCGCATTATGCAGGTGTGCAATTTTCTGAGTTTTCGAATGTGTTTGTGATGGAAGAGAGAGGTATGGTGTTGGAGTGTGCGGATGGTTGGTGTGCTGATGGACGGTGTGTGGATGGGTGGTGTACGGATGGTTGGTGTGTGCATGGGTGGTGTGCAGATGGGCGTTGTGCGGATGGGCGGGGTGCACCATCCCATAGTGGATGCAGCCCGATGGAGTGTGACTGAGTTTGCAGACGGGAGGTGTGCACCATCCCATAGTGGATGCAGCCCTCAGTATGCTGGTCTGCAAATATCAGGGTTTTCAAATGTGTTCGGGCAGTGTGCGGATGGGTGGTGTGCGGATGGCCGGTCTGCACCATCCCATAGTGCATGCAACCCGACGCAGTGTGAGTGAGGTTGGAGATGGGCGGTGTGCACCATCCCATAGTGGATGCAGCCCGCAAAACGGTGGTGTGCAAGTATCTGAGTTTTTGAATGTGTTTGCGATGGAAGAGATGTATGGTGTCAGCTTTGTCTAATGCGGAGGCTGCGTGGTAGTGTAATCCCTAGTCCCAACTTTGTCGGGTCTTCTGGTGCTGTGAATGCAGATTAGTGTCCTTATGATGTGGAACGAGTGGAAAGCGGAGTATATTCCTCAGATGAAGCCAGTGGAATTGGGGAACTGTTACTGAAGTACAATGTTTAGGACTAAGGCTTGTAGATCTCTTTTGGTAAAGAATAGGTAAGATTGAAGGGTTTTTTTTGGTATGAATACATGAATGGAAGGCTTGTAGATCTCTTTTGGTAGAGGGTAGATAAGATTGAAGGTTCTTTTGTGGTATGAAAATGAAAACAAACCGGTCTGTATTCTTCAGTGGAAGCCAGTGGAATTTGGCACAGATTCCTGAGGTATAATTTTCAGGCTGGTAGAACTCTTTTGATAGATGGTAGATAAGGCTGAAGATACTGTTTTGGTGTGAAAATGAAATCAAACTGGTGGATATTCTTCGGTGGAAGCCAGTGGAATTGGGGAACTGTTGGTGAGGTACAATGTTTTAGGCTTTGGCTGGGGGATTCTTTGGAAGATACATGTTGCAAACGAGCTGGCCTGCTCAGGGTACTTTGTTTTCCTTGCAGCATGCCCTATGGTATTCCTGTCTATTCCTGGACAGAAGCTGACAATAGAGCATCAATGAACAGAGGGCAATAATGTGCAAGCTTACGATGGCTAATAGAAAGGCAAGTTCCATAGAAAGTTTCTAAGTCAAACTGGACTTTTAAAAGGAGCATTCCTCAAAAGGGAAGGGAAAAGCAGCATTCCTCCTAAAATGGGGATATTTGGCCACTCCCCCAGAGGAAGCGAGCCCTACTCTGAATCTGCTCCATAGGTCCATGATTAAGTTTTTGCAAAGCAAACCTAGCAAATTCTCTCCAGGGGGGTATAGCCCAAGTATATCCCTTATCCATTGTTTGCTCTTTTCTTTGCCTCCCATTACTCATTCTAGGGGCAGTCCTCCTCTCAGGGCTGCAGGGTAAAATCTATCCTGAAGGCCCTTGGAATCGTTTTCCAATACCTCTCCCCAACACCTCTGGTGGAGGCAATGGAATATTTTTGCAAAGGATAAACAGAACCTGCTTCCTAGACTTATAACTCCATGTATATCTTCTCCAGCGGTGTCCTCTCCCCTTCATGATATGATTGTGTTTGTTTGGGCAACAATCAGGGACATTCATAGCATATGGAACTAAAGGCCCAATTTACATATATCACTAGCCAGTCCAGCGTGGGTAAGGTCTTCATCATTAATGGTCTTTCTTTGCAGAGCGTGCTTTTTGCCGGTTTCTTCAGAAGACAACTTCTTCGGCAACTAAAGTCAATCCAGAGGAACCCAATGGTGGAACAGGAAAGACGGGATGAAAAGGCAAGTTCTCTTGAGGACTTGCTGAGTGGAACAGCTCATTTCCAGCATGTAGCCCTCTATCTCCATTGCCTAAAGCAGATTGAGGTTGGGAAAACAGACGTAGGAAAAGCTGACCAAGGGACACTGTTTGATAATCCATTAGTGGATGCTGGTGCATGATTGTGGGTGGATGGAGTGTGAATGAGTTTGCAGATGGGCGGTGTGCACCATCCCATGGTTGATGCAGCCGGCAGTATGATGGTGTGCAATTCTCTGAGTTTTGGAATGTGTTCGTGGTGCAAGAGAGAGGTCTGGTGTCGCAGTGTACGGATGGGCGGTGTGTGGGTGGGTGGTGTGCGGATGGGCGGTGTGCACCAGCCCATAGTGGATGCAACCCGCATTATGCAGGTGTGCAATTTTCTGAGTTTTCGAATGTGTTTGTGATGGAAGAGAGAGGTATGGTGTTGGAGTGTGCGGATGGTTGGTGTGCTGATGGACGGTGTGTGGATGGGTGGTGTACGGATGGTTGGTGTGTGCATGGGTGGTGTGCAGATGGGCGTTGTGCGGATGGGCGGGGTGCACCATCCCATAGTGGATGCAGCCCGATGGAGTGTGACTGAGTTTGCAGACGGGAGGTGTGCACCATCCCATAGTGGATGCAGCCCTCAGTATGCTGGTCTGCAAATATCAGGGTTTTCGAATGTGTTCGGGCAGTGTGCGGATGGGTGGTGTGCGGATGGCCGGTCTGCACCATCCCATAGTGCATGCAACCCGACGCAGTGTGAGTGAGGTTGGAGATGGGCGGTGTGCACCATCCCATAGTGGATGCAGCCTGCAAAACGGTGGTGTGCAAGTATCTGAGTTTTTGAATGTGTTTGCGATGGAAGAGATGTATGGTGTCAGCTTTGTCTAATGCGGAGGCTGCGTGGTAGTGTAATCCCTAGTCCCAACTTTGTCGGGTCTTCTGGTGCTGTGAATGCAGATTAGCGTCCTTATGATGTGGAACGAGTGGAAAGCGGACTATATTCCTCAGATGAAGCCAGTGGAATTGGGGAACTGTTACTGAAGTACAATGTTTAGGACTAAGGCTTGTAGATCTCTTTTGGTAAAGAATAGGTAAGATTGAAGGGTTTTTTTTGGTATGAATACATGAATGGAAGGCTTGTAGATCTCTTTTGGTAGAGGGTAGATAAGATTGAAGGTTCTTTTGTGGTATGAAAATGAAAACAAACCGGTCTGTATTCTTCAGTGGAAGCCAGTGGAATTTGGCACAGATTCCTGAGGTATAATTTTCAGGCTGGTAGAACTCTTTTGATAGATGGTAGATAAGGCTGAAGATACTGTTTTGGTGTGAAAATGAAATCAAACTGGTGGATATTCTTCGGTGGAAGCCAGTGGAATTGGGGAACTGTTGGTGAGGTACAATGTTTTAGGCTTTGGCTGGGGGATTCTTTGGAAGATACATGTTGCAAACGAGCTGGCCTGCTCAGGGTACTTTGTTTTCCTTGCAGCATGCCCTATGGTATTCCTGTCTATTCCTGGACAGAAGCTGACAATAGAGCATCAATGAACAGAGGGCAATAATGTGCAAGCTTACGATGGCTAATAGAAAGGCAAGTTCCATAGAAAGTTTCTAAGTCAAACTGGACTTTTAAAAGGAGCATTCCTCAAAAAGGAAGGGAAAAGCAGCATTCCTCCTAAAATGGGGATATTTGGCCACTCCCCCAGAGGAAGCGAGCCCTACTCTGAATCTGCTCCATAGGTCCATGATTAAGTTTTTGCAAAGCAAACCTAGCAAATTCTCTCCAGGGGGGTATAGCCCAAGTATATCCCTTATCCATTGTTTGCTCTTTTCTTTGCCTCCCATTACTCATTCTAGGGGCAGTCCTCCTCTCAGGGCTGCAGGGTAAAATCTATCCTGAAGGCCCTTGGAATCGTTTTCCAATACCTCTCCCCAACACCTCTGGTGGAGGCAATGGAATATTTTTGCAAAGGATAAACAGAACCTGCTTCCTAGACTTATAACTCCATGTATATCTTCTCCAGCGGTGTCCTCTCCCCTTCATGATATGATTGTGTTTGTTTGGGCAACAATCAGGGACATTCATAGCATATGGAACTAAAGGCCCAATTTACATATATCACTAGCCAGTCCAGCGTGGGTAAGGTCTTCATCATTAATGGTCTTTCTTTGCAGAGCGTGCTTTTTGCCGGTTTCTTCAGAAGACAACTTCTTCGGCAACTAAAGTCAATCCAGAGGAACCCAATGGTGGAACAGGAAAGACGGGATGAAAAGGCAAGTTCTCTTGAGGACTTGCTGAGTGGAACAGCTCATTTCCAGCATGTAGCCCTCTATCTCCATTGCCTAAAGCAGATTGAGGTTGGGAAAACAGACGTAGGAAAAGCTGACCAAGGGACACTGTTTGATAATCCATTAGTGGATGCTGGTGCATGATTGTGGGTGGATGGAGTGTGAATGAGTTTGCAGATGGGCGGTGTGCACCATCCCATGGTTGATGCAGCCGGCAGTATGATGGTGTGCAATTCTCTGAGTTTTGGAATGTGTTCGTGGTGCAAGAGAGAGGTCTGGTGTCGCAGTGTACGGATGGGCGGTGTGTGGGTGGGTGGTGTGCGGATGGGCGGTGTGCACCAGCCCATAGTGGATGCAACCCGCATTATGCAGGTGTGCAATTTTCTGAGTTTTCGAATGTGTTTGTGATGGAAGAGAGAGGTATGGTGTTGGAGTGTGCGGATGGTTGGTGTGCTGATGGACGGTGTGTGGATGGGTGGTGTACGGATGGTTGGTGTGTGCATGGGTGGTGTGCAGATGGGCGTTGTGCGGATGGGCGGGGTGCACCATCCCATAGTGGATGCAGCCCGATGGAGTGTGACTGAGTTTGCAGACGGGAGGTGTGCACCATCCCATAGTGGATGCAGCCCTCAGTATGCTGGTCTGCAAATATCAGGGTTTTCGAATGTGTTCGGGCAGTGTGCGGATGGGTGGTGTGCGGATGGCCGGTCTGCACCATCCCATAGTGCATGCAACCCGACGCAGTGTGAGTGAGGTTGGAGATGGGCGGTGTGCACCATCCCATAGTGGATGCAGCCCGCAAAACGGTGGTGTGCAAGTATCTGAGTTTTTGAATGTGTTTGCGATGGAAGAGATGTATGGTGTCAGCTTTGTCTAATGCGGAGGCTGCGTGGTAGTGTAATCCCTAGTCCCAACTTTGTCGGGTCTTCTGGTGCTGTGAATGCAGATTAGCGTCCTTATGATGTGGAACGAGTGGAAAGCGGAGTATATTCCTCAGATGAAGCCAGTGGAATTGGGGAACTGTTACTGAAGTACAATGTTTAGGACTAAGGCTTGTAGATCTCTTTTGGTAAAGAATAGGTAAGATTGAAGGGTTTTTTTTGGTATGAATACATGAATGGAAGGCTTGTAGATCTCTTTTGGTAGAGGGTAGATAAGATTGAAGGTTCTTTTGTGGTATGAAAATGAAAACAAACCGGTCTGTATTCTTCAGTGGAAGCCAGTGGAATTTGGCACAGATTCCTGAGGTATAATTTTCAGGCTGGTAGAACTCTTTTGATAGATGGTAGATAAGGCTGAAGATACTGTTTTGGTGTGAAAATGAAATCAAACTGGTGGATATTCTTCGGTGGAAGCCAGTGGAATTGGGGAACTGTTGGTGAGGTACAATGTTTTAGGCTTTGGCTGGGGGATTCTTTGGAAGATACATGTTGCAAACGAGCTGGCCTGCTCAGGGTACTTTGTTTTCCTTGCAGCATGCCCTATGGTATTCCTGTCTATTCCTGGACAGAAGCTGACAATAGAGCATCAATGAACAGAGGGCAATAATGTGCAAGCTTACGATGGCTAATAGAAAGGCAAGTTCCATAGAAAGTTTCTAAGTCAAACTGGACTTTTAAAAGGAGCATTCCTCAAAAGGGAAGGGAAAAGCAGCATTCCTCCTAAAATGGGGATATTTGGCCACTCCCCCAGAGGAAGCGAGCCCTACTCTGAATCTGCTCCATAGGTCCATGATTAAGTTTTTGCAAAGCAAACCTAGCAAATTCTCTCCAGGGGGGTATAGCCCAAGTATATCCCTTATCCATTGTTTGCTCTTTTCTTTGCCTCCCATTACTCATTCTAGGGGCAGTCCTCCTCTCAGGGCTGCAGGGTAAAATCTATCCTGAAGGCCCTTGGAATCGTTTTCCAATACCTCTCCCCAACACCTCTGGTGGAGGCAATGGAATATTTTTGCAAAGGATAAACAGAACCTGCTTCCTAGACTTATAACTCCATGTATATCTTCTCCAGCGGTGTCCTCTCCCCTTCATGATATGATTGTGTTTGTTTGGGCAACAATCAGGGACATTCATAGCATATGGAACTAAAGGCCCAATTTACATATATCACTAGCCAGTCCAGCGTGGGTAAGGTCTTCATCATTAATGGTCTTTCTTTGCAGAGCGTGCTTTTTGCCGGTTTCTTCAGAAGACAACTTCTTCGGCAACTAAAGTCAATCCAGAGGAACCCAATGGTGGAACAGGAAAGACGGGATGAAAAGGCAAGTTCTCTTGAGGACTTGCTGAGTGGAACAGCTCATTTCCAGCATGTAGCCCTCTATCTCCATTGCCTAAAGCAGATTGAGGTTGGGAAAACAGACGTAGGAAAAGCTGACCAAGGGACACTGTTTGATAATCCATTAGTGGATGCTGGTGCATGATTGTGGGTGGATGGAGTGTGAATGAGTTTGCAGATGGGCGGTGTGCACCATCCCATGGTTGATGCAGCCGGCAGTATGATGGTGTGCAATTCTCTGAGTTTTGGAATGTGTTCGTGGTGCAAGAGAGAGGTCTGGTGTCGCAGTGTACGGATGGGCGGTGTGTGGGTGGGTGGTGTGCGGATGGGCGGTGTGCACCAGCCCATAGTGGATGCAACCCGCATTATGCAGGTGTGCAATTTTCTGAGTTTTCGAATGTGTTTGTGATGGAAGAGAGAGGTATGGTGTTGGAGTGTGCGGATGGTTGGTGTGCTGATGGACGGTGTGTGGATGGGTGGTGTACGGATGGTTGGTGTGTGCATGGGTGGTGTGCAGATGGGCGTTGTGCGGATGGGCGGGGTGCACCATCCCATAGTGGATGCAGCCCGATGGAGTGTGACTGAGTTTGCAGACGGGAGGTGTGCACCATCCCATAGTGGATGCAGCCCTCAGTATGCTGGTCTGCAAATATCAGGGTTTTCGAATGTGTTCGGGCAGTGTGCGGATGGGTGGTGTGCGGATGGCCGGTCTGCACCATCCCATAGTGCATGCAACCCGACGCAGTGTGAGTGAGGTTGGAGATGGGCGGTGTGCACCATCCCATAGTGGATGCAGCCCGCAAAACGGTGGTGTGCAAGTATCTGAGTTTTTGAATGTGTTTGCGATGGAAGAGATGTATGGTGTCAGCTTTGTCTAATGCGGAGGCTGCGTGGTAGTGTAATCCCTAGTCCCAACTTTGTCGGGTCTTCTGGTGCTGTGAATGCAGATTAGCGTCCTTATGATGTGGAACGAGTGGAAAGCGGAGTATATTCCTCAGATGAAGCCAGTGGAATTGGGGAACTGTTACTGAAGTACAATGTTTAGGACTAAGGCTTGTAGATCTCTTTTGGTAAAGAATAGGTAAGATTGAAGGGGTTTTTTTGGTATGAATACATGAATGGAAGGCTTGTAGATCTCTTTTGGTAGAGGGTAGATAAGATTGAAGGTTCTTTTGTGGTATGAAAATGAAAACAAACCGGTCTGTATTCTTCAGTGGAAGCCAGTGGAATTTGGCACAGATTCCTGAGGTATAATTTTCAGGCTGGTAGAACTCTTTTGATAGATGGTAGATAAGGCTGAAGATACTGTTTTGGTGTGAAAATGAAATCAAACTGGTGGATATTCTTCGGTGGAAGCCAGTGGAATTGGGGAACTGTTGGTGAGGTACAATGTTTTAGGCTTTGGCTGGGGGATTCTTTGGAAGATACATGTTGCAAACGAGCTGGCCTGCTCAGGGTACTTTGTTTTCCTTGCAGCATGCCCTATGGTATTCCTGTCTATTCCTGGACAGAAGCTGACAATAGAGCATCAATGAACAGAGGGCAATAATGTGCAAGCTTACGATGGCTAATAGAAAGGCAAGTTCCATAGAAAGTTTCTAAGTCAAACTGGACTTTTAAAAGGAGCATTCCTCAAAAGGGAAGGGAAAAGCAGCATTCCTCCTAAAATGGGGATATTTGGCCACTCCCCCAGAGGAAGCGAGCCCTACTCTGAATCTGCTCCATAGGTCCATGATTAAGTTTTTGCAAAGCAAACCTAGCAAATTCTCTCCAGGGGGGTATAGCCCAAGTATATCCCTTATCCATTGTTTGCTCTTTTCTTTGCCTCCCATTACTCATTCTAGGGGCAGTCCTCCTCTCAGGGCTGCAGGGTAAAATCTATCCTGAAGGCCCTTGGAATCGTTTTCCAATACCTCTCCCCAACACCTCTGGTGGAGGCAATGGAATATTTTTGCAAAGGATAAACAGAACCTGCTTCCTAGACTTATAACTCCATGTATATCTTCTCCAGCGGTGTCCTCTCCCCTTCATGATATGATTGTGTTTGTTTGGGCAACAATCAGGGACATTCATAGCATATGGAACTAAAGGCCCAATTTACATATATCACTAGCCAGTCCAGCGTGGGTAAGGTCTTCATCATTAATGGTCTTTCTTTGCAGAGCGTGCTTTTTGCCGGTTTCTTCAGAAGACAACTTCTTCGGCAACTAAAGTCAATCCAGAGGAACCCAATGGTGGAACAGGAAAGACGGGATGAAAAGGCAAGTTCTCTTGAGGACTTGCTGAGTGGAACAGCTCATTTCCAGCATGTAGCCCTCTATCTCCATTGCCTAAAGCAGATTGAGGTTGGGAAAACAGACGTAGGAAAAGCTGACCAAGGGACACTGTTTGATAATCCATTAGTGGATGTTGGTGCATGATTGTGGGTGGATGGAGTGTGAATGAGTTTGCAGATGGGCGGTGTGCACCATCCCATGGTTGATGCAGCCGGCAGTATGATGGTGTGCAATTCTCTGAGTTTTGGAATGTGTTCGTGGTGCAAGAGAGAGGTCTGGTGTCGCAGTGTACGGATGGGCGGTGTGTGGGTGGGTGGTGTGCGGATGGGCGGTGTGCACCAGCCCATAGTGGATGCAACCCGCATTATGCAGGTGTGCAATTTTCTGAGTTTTCGAATGTGTTTGTGATGGAAGAGAGAGGTATGGTGTTGGAGTGTGCGGATGGTTGGTGTGCTGATGGACGGTGTGTGGATGGGTGGTGTACGGATGGTTGGTGTGTGCATGGGTGGTGTGCAGATGGGCGTTGTGCGGATGGGCGGGGTGCACCATCCCATAGTGGATGCAGCCCGATGGAGTGTGACTGAGTTTGCAGACGGGAGGTGTGCACCATCCCATAGTGGATGCAGCCCTCAGTATGCTGGTCTGCAAATATCAGGGTTTTCGAATGTGTTCGGGCAGTGTGCGGATGGGTGGTGTGCGGATGGCCGGTCTGCACCATCCCATAGTGCATGCAACCCGACGCAGTGTGAGTGAGGTTGGAGATGGGCGGTGTGCACCATCCCATAGTGGATGCAGCCCGCAAAACGGTGGTGTGCAAGTATCTGAGTTTTTGAATGTGTTTGCGATGGAAGAGATGTATGGTGTCAGCTTTGTCTAATGCGGAGGCTGCGTGGTAGTGTAATCCCTAGTCCCAACTTTGTCGGGTCTTCTGGTGCTGTGAATGCAGATTAGCGTCCTTATGATGTGGAACGAGTGGAAAGCGGAGTATATTCCTCAGATGAAGCCAGTGGAATTGGGGAACTGTTACTGAAGTACAATGTTTAGGACTAAGGCTTGTAGATCTCTTTTGGTAAAGAATAGGTAAGATTGAAGGGTTTTTTTTGGTATGAATACATGAATGGAAGGCTTGTAGATCTCTTTTGGTAGAGGGTAGATAAGATTGAAGGTTCTTTTGTGGTATGAAAATGAAAACAAACCGGTCTGTATTCTTCAGTGGAAGCCAGTGGAATTTGGCACAGATTCCTGAGGTATAATTTTCAGGCTGGTAGAACTCTTTTGATAGATGGTAGATAAGGCTGAAGATACTGTTTTGGTGTGAAAATGAAATCAAACTGGTGGATATTCTTCGGTGGAAGCCAGTGGAATTGGGGAACTGTTGGTGAGGTACAATGTTTTAGGCTTTGGCTGGGGGATTCTTTGGAAGATACATGTTGCAAACGAGCTGGCCTGCTCAGGGTACTTTGTTTTCCTTGCAGCATGCCCTATGGTATTCCTGTCTATTCCTGGACAGAAGCTGACAATAGAGCATCAATGAACAGAGGGCAATAATGTGCAAGCTTACGATGGCTAATAGAAAGGCAAGTTCCATAGAAAGTTTCTAAGTCAAACTGGACTTTTAAAAGGAGCATTCCTCAAAAGGGAAGGGAAAAGCAGCATTCCTCCTAAAATGGGGATATTTGGCCACTCCCCCAGAGGAAGCGAGCCCTACTCTGAATCTGCTCCATAGGTCCATGATTAAGTTTTTGCAAAGCAAACCTAGCAAATTCTCTCCAGGGGGGTATAGCCCAAGTATATCCCTTATCCATTGTTTGCTCTTTTCTTTGCCTCCCATTACTCATTCTAGGGGCAGTCCTCCTCTCAGGGCTGCAGGGTAAAATCTATCCTGAAGGCCCTTGGAATCGTTTTCCAATACCTCTCCCCAACACCTCTGGTGGAGGCAATGGAATATTTTTGCAAAGGATAAACAGAACCTGCTTCCTAGACTTATAACTCCATGTATATCTTCTCCAGCGGTGTCCTCTCCCCTTCATGATATGATTGTGTTTGTTTGGGCAACAATCAGGGACATTCATAGCATATGGAACTAAAGGCCCAATTTACATATATCACTAGCCAGTCCAGCGTGGGTAAGGTCTTCATCATTAATGGTCTTTCTTTGCAGAGCGTGCTTTTTGCCGGTTTCTTCAGAAGACAACTTCTTCGGCAACTAAAGTCAATCCAGAGGAACCCAATGGTGGAACAGGAAAGACGGGATGAAAAGGCAAGTTCTCTTGAGGACTTGCTGAGTGGAACAGCTCATTTCCAGCATGTAGCCCTCTATCTCCATTGCCTAAAGCAGATTGAGGTTGGGAAAACAGACGTAGGAAAAGCTGACCAAGGGACACTGTTTGATAATCCATTAGTGGATGCTGGTGCATGATTGTGGGTGGATGGAGTGTGAATGAGTTTGCAGATGGGCGGTGTGCACCATCCCATGGTTGATGCAGCCGGCAGTATGATGGTGTGCAATTCTCTGAGTTTTGGAATGTGTTCGTGGTGCAAGAGAGAGGTCTGGTGTCGCAGTGTACGGATGGGCGGTGTGTGGGTGGGTGGTGTGCGGATGGGCGGTGTGCACCAGCCCATAGTGGATGCAACCCGCATTATGCAGGTGTGCAATTTTCTGAGTTTTCGAATGTGTTTGTGATGGAAGAGAGAGGTATGGTGTTGGAGTGTGCGGATGGTTGGTGTGCTGATGGACGGTGTGTGGATGGGTGGTGTACGGATGGTTGGTGTGTGCATGGGTGGTGTGCAGATGGGCGTTGTGTGGATGGGCGGGGTGCACCATCCCATAGTGGATGCAGCCCGATGGAGTGTGACTGAGTTTGCAGACGGGAGGTGTGCACCATCCCATAGTGGATGCAGCCCTCAGTATGCTGGTCTGCAAATATCAGGGTTTTCGAATGTGTTCGGGCAGTGTGCGGATGGGTGGTGTGCGGATGGCCGGTCTGCACCATCCCATAGTGCATGCAACCCGACGCAGTGTGAGTGAGGTTGGAGATGGGCGGTGTGCACCATCCCATAGTGGATGCAGCCCGCAAAACGGTGGTGTGCAAGTATCTGAGTTTTTGAATGTGTTTGCGATGGAAGAGATGTATGGTGTCAGCTTTGTCTAATGCGGAGGCTGCGTGGTAGTGTAATCCCTAGTCCCAACTTTGTCGGGTCTTCTGGTGCTGTGAATGCAGATTAGCGTCCTTATGATGTGGAACGAGTGGAAAGCGGAGTATATTCCTCAGATGAAGCCAGTGGAATTGGGGAACTGTTACTGAAGTACAATGTTTAGGACTAAGGCTTGTAGATCTCTTTTGGTAAAGAATAGGTAAGATTGAAGGGGTTTTTTTGGTATGAATACATGAATGGAAGGCTTGTAGATCTCTTTTGGTAGAGGGTAGATAAGATTGAAGGTTCTTTTGTGGTATGAAAATGAAAACAAACCGGTCTGTATTCTTCAGTGGAAGCCAGTGGAATTTGGCACAGATTCCTGAGGTATAATTTTCAGGCTGGTAGAACTCTTTTGATAGATGGTAGATAAGGCTGAAGATACTGTTTTGGTGTGAAAATGAAATCAAACTGGTGGATATTCTTCGGTGGAAGCCAGTGGAATTGGGGAACTGTTGGTGAGGTACAATGTTTTAGGCTTTGGCTGGGGGATTCTTTGGAAGATACATGTTGCAAACGAGCTGGCCTGCTCAGGGTACTTTGTTTTCCTTGCAGCATGCCCTATGGTATTCCTGTCTATTCCTGGACAGAAGCTGACAATAGAGCATCAATGAACAGAGGGCAATAATGTGCAAGCTTACGATGGCTAATAGAAAGGCAAGTTCCATAGAAAGTTTCTAAGTCAAACTGGACTTTTAAAAGGAGCATTCCTCAAAAGGGAAGGGAAAAGCAGCATTCCTCCTAAAATGGGGATATTTGGCCACTCCCCCAGAGGAAGCGAGCCCTACTCTGAATCTGCTCCATAGGTCCATGATTAAGTTTTTGCAAAGCAAACCTAGCAAATTCTCTCCAGGGGGGTATAGCCCAAGTATATCCCTTATCCATTGTTTGCTCTTTTCTTTGCCTCCCATTACTCATTCTAGGGGCAGTCCTCCTCTCAGGGCTGCAGGGTAAAATCTATCCTGAAGGCCCTTGGAATCGTTTTCCAATACCTCTCCCCAACACCTCTGGTGGAGGCAATGGAATATTTTTGCAAAGGATAAACAGAACCTGCTTCCTAGACTTATAACTCCATGTATATCTTCTCCAGCGGTGTCCTCTCCCCTTCATGATATGATTGTGTTTGTTTGGGCAACAATCAGGGACATTCATAGCATATGGAACTAAAGGCCCAATTTACATATATCACTAGCCAGTCCAGCGTGGGTAAGGTCTTCATCATTAATGGTCTTTCTTTGCAGAGCGTGCTTTTTGCCGGTTTCTTCAGAAGACAACTTCTTCGGCAACTAAAGTCAATCCAGAGGAACCCAATGGTGGAACAGGAAAGACGGGATGAAAAGGCAAGTTCTCTTGAGGACTTGCTGAGTGGAACAGCTCATTTCCAGCATGTAGCCCTCTATCTCCATTGCCTAAAGCAGATTGAGGTTGGGAAAACAGACGTAGGAAAAGCTGACCAAGGGACACTGTTTGATAATCCATTAGTGGATGCTGGTGCATGATTGTGGGTGGATGGAGTGTGAATGAGTTTGCAGATGGGCGGTGTGCACCATCCCATGGTTGATGCAGCCGGCAGTATGATGGTGTGCAATTCTCTGAGTTTTGGAATGTGTTCGTGGTGCAAGAGAGAGGTCTGGTGTCGCAGTGTACGGATGGGCGGTGTGTGGGTGGGTGGTGTGCGGATGGGCGGTGTGCACCAGCCCATAGTGGATGCAACCCGCATTATGCAGGTGTGCAATTTTCTGAGTTTTCGAATGTGTTTGTGATGGAAGAGAGAGGTATGGTGTTGGAGTGTGCGGATGGTTGGTGTGCTGATGGACGGTGTGTGGATGGGTGGTGTACGGATGGTTGGTGTGTGCATGGGTGGTGTGCAGATGGGCGTTGTGCGGATGGGCGGGGTGCACCATCCCATAGTGGATGCAGCCCGATGGAGTGTGACTGAGTTTGCAGACGGGAGGTGTGCACCATCCCATAGTGGATGCAGCCCTCAGTATGCTGGTCTGCAAATATCAGGGTTTTCGAATGTGTTCGGGCAGTGTGCGGATGGGTGGTGTGCGGATGGCCGGTCTGCACCATCCCATAGTGCATGCAACCCGACGCAGTGTGAGTGAGGTTGGAGATGGGCGGTGTGCACCATCCCATAGTGGATGCAGCCCGCAAAACGGTGGTGTGCAAGTATCTGAGTTTTTGAATGTGTTTGCGATGGAAGAGATGTATGGTGTCAGCTTTGTCTAATGCGGAGGCTGCGTGGTAGTGTAATCCCTAGTCCCAACTTTGTCGGGTCTTCTGGTGCTGTGAATGCAGATTAGCGTCCTTATGATGTGGAACGAGTGGAAAGCGGAGTATATTCCTCAGATGAAGCCAGTGGAATTGGGGAACTGTTACTGAAGTACAATGTTTAGGACTAAGGCTTGTAGATCTCTTTTGGTAAAGAATAGGTAAGATTGAAGGGGTTTTTTTGGTATGAATACATGAATGGAAGGCTTGTAGATCTCTTTTGGTAGAGGGTAGATAAGATTGAAGGTTCTTTTGTGGTATGAAAATGAAAACAAACCGGTCTGTATTCTTCAGTGGAAGCCAGTGGAATTTGGCACAGATTCCTGAGGTATAATTTTCAGGCTGGTAGAACTCTTTTGATAGATGGTAGATAAGGCTGAAGATACTGTTTTGGTGTGAAAATGAAATCAAACTGGTGGATATTCTTCGGTGGAAGCCAGTGGAATTGGGGAACTGTTGGTGAGGTACAATGTTTTAGGCTTTGGCTGGGGGATTCTTTGGAAGATACATGTTGCAAACGAGCTGGCCTGCTCAGGGTACTTTGTTTTCCTTGCAGCATGCCCTATGGTATTCCTGTCTATTCCTGGACAGAAGCTGACAATAGAGCATCAATGAACAGAGGGCAATAATGTGCAAGCTTACGATGGCTAATAGAAAGGCAAGTTCCATAGAAAGTTTCTAAGTCAAACTGGACTTTTAAAAGGAGCATTCCTCAAAAGGGAAGGGAAAAGCAGCATTCCTCCTAAAATGGGGATATTTGGCCACTCCCCCAGAGGAAGCGAGCCCTACTCTGAATCTGCTCCATAGGTCCATGATTAAGTTTTTGCAAAGCAAACCTAGCAAATTCTCTCCAGGGGGGTATAGCCCAAGTATATCCCTTATCCATTGTTTGCTCTTTTCTTTGCCTCCCATTACTCATTCTAGGGGCAGTCCTCCTCTCAGGGCTGCAGGGTAAAATCTATCCTGAAGGCCCTTGGAATCGTTTTCCAATACCTCTCCCCAACACCTCTGGTGGAGGCAATGGAATATTTTTGCAAAGGATAAACAGAACCTGCTTCCTAGACTTATAACTCCATGTATATCTTCTCCAGCGGTGTCCTCTCCCCTTCATGATATGATTGTGTTTGTTTGGGCAACAATCAGGGACATTCATAGCATATGGAACTAAAGGCCCAATTTACATATATCACTAGCCAGTCCAGCGTGGGTAAGGTCTTCATCATTAATGGTCTTTCTTTGCAGAGCGTGCTTTTTGCCGGTTTCTTCAGAAGACAACTTCTTCGGCAACTAAAGTCAATCCAGAGGAACCCAATGGTGGAACAGGAAAGACGGGATGAAAAGGCAAGTTCTCTTGAGGACTTGCTGAGTGGAACAGCTCATTTCCAGCATGTAGCCCTCTATCTCCATTGCCTAAAGCAGATTGAGGTTGGGAAAACAGACGTAGGAAAAGCTGACCAAGGGACACTGTTTGATAATCCATTAGTGGATGCTGGTGCATGATTGTGGGTGGATGGAGTGTGAATGAGTTTGCAGATGGGCGGTGTGCACCATCCCATGGTTGATGCAGCCGGCAGTATGATGGTGTGCAATTCTCTGAGTTTTGGAATGTGTTCGTGGTGCAAGAGAGAGGTCTGGTGTCGCAGTGTACGGATGGGCGGTGTGTGGGTGGGTGGTGTGCGGATGGGCGGTGTGCACCAGCCCATAGTGGATGCAACCCGCATTATGCAGGTGTGCAATTTTCTGAGTTTTCGAATGTGTTTGTGATGGAAGAGAGAGGTATGGTGTTGGAGTGTGCGGATGGTTGGTGTGCTGATGGACGGTGTGTGGATGGGTGGTGTACGGATGGTTGGTGTGTGCATGGGTGGTGTGCAGATGGGCGTTGTGCGGATGGGCGGGGTGCACCATCCCATAGTGGATGCAGCCCGATGGAGTGTGACTGAGTTTGCAGACGGGAGGTGTGCACCATCCCATAGTGGATGCAGCCCTCAGTATGCTGGTCTGCAAATATCAGGGTTTTCGAATGTGTTCGGGCAGTGTGCGGATGGGTGGTGTGCGGATGGCCGGTCTGCACCATCCCATAGTGCATGCAACCCGACGCAGTGTGAGTGAGGTTGGAGATGGGCGGTGTGCACCATCCCATAGTGGATGCAGCCCGCAAAACGGTGGTGTGCAAGTATCTGAGTTTTTGAATGTGTTTGCGATGGAAGAGATGTATGGTGTCAGCTTTGTCTAATGCGGAGGCTGCGTGGTAGTGTAATCCCTAGTCCCAACTTTGTCGGGTCTTCTGGTGCTGTGAATGCAGATTAGCGTCCTTATGATGTGGAACGAGTGGAAAGCGGAGTATATTCCTCAGATGAAGCCAGTGGAATTGGGGAACTGTTACTGAAGTACAATGTTTAGGACTAAGGCTTGTAGATCTCTTTTGGTAAAGAATAGGTAAGATTGAAGGGTTTTTTTTGGTATGAATACATGAATGGAAGGCTTGTAGATCTCTTTTGGTAGAGGGTAGATAAGATTGAAGGTTCTTTTGTGGTATGAAAATGAAAACAAACCGGTCTGTATTCTTCAGTGGAAGCCAGTGGAATTTGGCACAGATTCCTGAGGTATAATTTTCAGGCTGGTAGAACTCTTTTGATAGATGGTAGATAAGGCTGAAGATACTGTTTTGGTGTGAAAATGAAATCAAACTGGTGGATATTCTTCGGTGGAAGCCAGTGGAATTGGGGAACTGTTGGTGAGGTACAATGTTTTAGGCTTTGGCTGGGGGATTCTTTGGAAGATACATGTTGCAAACGAGCTGGCCTGCTCAGGGTACTTTGTTTTCCTTGCAGCATGCCCTATGGTATTCCTGTCTATTCCTGGACAGAAGCTGACAATAGAGCATCAATGAACAGAGGGCAATAATGTGCAAGCTTACGATGGCTAATAGAAAGGCAAGTTCCATAGAAAGTTTCTAAGTCAAACTGGACTTTTAAAAGGAGCATTCCTCAAAAGGGAAGGGAAAAGCAGCATTCCTCCTAAAATGGGGATATTTGGCCACTCCCCCAGAGGAAGCGAGCCCTACTCTGAATCTGCTCCATAGGTCCATGATTAAGTTTTTGCAAAGCAAACCTAGCAAATTCTCTCCAGGGGGGTATAGCCCAAGTATATCCCTTATCCATTGTTTGCTCTTTTCTTTGCCTCCCATTACTCATTCTAGGGGCAGTCCTCCTCTCAGGGCTGCAGGGTAAAATCTATCCTGAAGGCCCTTGGAATCGTTTTCCAATACCTCTCCCCAACACCTCTGGTGGAGGCAATGGAATATTTTTGCAAAGGATAAACAGAACCTGCTTCCTAGACTTATAACTCCATGTATATCTTCTCCAGCGGTGTCCTCTCCCCTTCATGATATGATTGTGTTTGTTTGGGCAACAATCAGGGACATTCATAGCATATGGAACTAAAGGCCCAATTTACATATATCACTAGCCAGTCCAGCGTGGGTAAGGTCTTCATCATTAATGGTCTTTCTTTGCAGAGCGTGCTTTTTGCCGGTTTCTTCAGAAGACAACTTCTTCGGCAACTAAAGTCAATCCAGAGGAACCCAATGGTGGAACAGGAAAGACGGGATGAAAAGGCAAGTTCTCTTGAGGACTTGCTGAGTGGAACAGCTCATTTCCAGCATGTAGCCCTCTATCTCCATTGCCTAAAGCAGATTGAGGTTGGGAAAACAGACGTAGGAAAAGCTGACCAAGGGACACTGTTTGATAATCCATTAGTGGATGCTGGTGCATGATTGTGGGTGGATGGAGTGTGAATGAGTTTGCAGATGGGCGGTGTGCACCATCCCATGGTTGATGCAGCCGGCAGTATGATGGTGTGCAATTCTCTGAGTTTTGGAATGTGTTCGTGGTGCAAGAGAGAGGTCTGGTGTCGCAGTGTACGGATGGGCGGTGTGTGGGTGGGTGGTGTGCGGATGGGCGGTGTGCACCAGCCCATAGTGGATGCAACCCGCATTATGCAGGTGTGCAATTTTCTGAGTTTTCGAATGTGTTTGTGATGGAAGAGAGAGGTATGGTGTTGGAGTGTGCGGATGGTTGGTGTGCTGATGGACGGTGTGTGGATGGGTGGTGTACGGATGGTTGGTGTGTGCATGGGTGGTGTGCAGATGGGCGTTGTGCGGATGGGCGGGGTGCACCATCCCATAGTGGATGCAGCCCGATGGAGTGTGACTGAGTTTGCAGACGGGAGGTGTGCACCATCCCATAGTGGATGCAGCCCTCAGTATGCTGGTCTGCAAATATCAGGGTTTTCGAATGTGTTCGGGCAGTGTGCGGATGGGTGGTGTGCGGATGGCCGGTCTGCACCATCCCATAGTGCATGCAACCCGACGCAGTGTGAGTGAGGTTGGAGATGGGCGGTGTGCACCATCCCATAGTGGATGCAGCCCGCAAAACGGTGGTGTGCAAGTATCTGAGTTTTTGAATGTGTTTGCGATGGAAGAGATGTATGGTGTCAGCTTTGTCTAATGCGGAGGCTGCGTGGTAGTGTAATCCCTAGTCCCAACTTTGTCGGGTCTTCTGGTGCTGTGAATGCAGATTAGCGTCCTTATGATGTGGAACGAGTGGAAAGCGGAGTATATTCCTCAGATGAAGCCAGTGGAATTGGGGAACTGTTACTGAAGTACAATGTTTAGGACTAAGGCTTGTAGATCTCTTTTGGTAAAGAATAGGTAAGATTGAAGGTTTTTTTTTGGTATGAATACATGAATGGAAGGCTTGTAGATCTCTTTTGGTAGAGGGTAGATAAGATTGAAGGTTCTTTTGTGGTATGAAAATGAAAACAAACCGGTCTGTATTCTTCAGTGGAAGCCAGTGGAATTTGGCACAGATTCCTGAGGTATAATTTTCAGGCTGGTAGAACTCTTTTGATAGATGGTAGATAAGGCTGAAGATACTGTTTTGGTGTGAAAATGAAATCAAACTGGTGGATATTCTTCGGTGGAAGCCAGTGGAATTGGGGAACTGTTGGTGAGGTACAATGTTTTAGGCTTTGGCTGGGGGATTCTTTGGAAGATACATGTTGCAAACGAGCTGGCCTGCTCAGGGTACTTTGTTTTCCTTGCAGCATGCCCTATGGTATTCCTGTCTATTCCTGGACAGAAGCTGACAATAGAGCATCAATGAACAGAGGGCAATAATGTGCAAGCTTACGATGGCTAATAGAAAGGCAAGTTCCATAGAAAGTTTCTAAGTCAAACTGGACTTTTAAAAGGAGCATTCCTCAAAAGGGAAGGGAAAAGCAGCATTCCTCCTAAAATGGGGATATTTGGCCACTCCCCCAGAGGAAGCGAGCCCTACTCTGAATCTGCTCCATAGGTCCATGATTAAGTTTTTGCAAAGCAAACCTAGCAAATTCTCTCCAGGGGGGTATAGCCCAAGTATATCCCTTATCCATTGTTTGCTCTTTTCTTTGCCTCCCATTACTCATTCTAGGGGCAGTCCTCCTCTCAGGGCTGCAGGGTAAAATCTATCCTGAAGGCCCTTGGAATCGTTTTCCAATACCTCTCCCCAACACCTCTGGTGGAGGCAATGGAATATTTTTGCAAAGGATAAACAGAACCTGCTTCCTAGACTTATAACTCCATGTATATCTTCTCCAGCGGTGTCCTCTCCCCTTCATGATATGATTGTGTTTGTTTGGGCAACAATCAGGGACATTCATAGCATATGGAACTAAAGGCCCAATTTACATATATCACTAGCCAGTCCAGCGTGGGTAAGGTCTTCATCATTAATGGTCTTTCTTTGCAGAGCGTGCTTTTTGCCGGTTTCTTCAGAAGACAACTTCTTCGGCAACTAAAGTCAATCCAGAGGAACCCAATGGTGGAACAGGAAAGACGGGATGAAAAGGCAAGTTCTCTTGAGGACTTGCTGAGTGGAACAGCTCATTTCCAGCATGTAGCCCTCTATCTCCATTGCCTAAAGCAGATTGAGGTTGGGAAAACAGACGTAGGAAAAGCTGACCAAGGGACACTGTTTGATAATCCATTAGTGGATGCTGGTGCATGATTGTGGGTGGATGGAGTGTGAATGAGTTTGCAGATGGGCGGTGTGCACCATCCCATGGTTGATGCAGCCGGCAGTATGATGGTGTGCAATTCTCTGAGTTTTGGAATGTGTTCGTGGTGCAAGAGAGAGGTCTGGTGTCGCAGTGTACGGATGGGCGGTGTGTGGGTGGGTGGTGTGCGGATGGGCGGTGTGCACCAGCCCATAGTGGATGCAACCCGCATTATGCAGGTGTGCAATTTTCTGAGTTTTCGAATGTGTTTGTGATGGAAGAGAGAGGTATGGTGTTGGAGTGTGCGGATGGTTGGTGTGCTGATGGACGGTGTGTGGATGGGTGGTGTACGGATGGTTGGTGTGTGCATGGGTGGTGTGCAGATGGGCGTTGTGCGGATGGGCGGGGTGCACCATCCCATAGTGGATGCAGCCCGATGGAGTGTGACTGAGTTTGCAGACGGGAGGTGTGCACCATCCCATAGTGGATGCAGCCCTCAGTATGCTGGTCTGCAAATATCAGGGTTTTCGAATGTGTTCGGGCAGTGTGCGGATGGGTGGTGTGCGGATGGCCGGTCTGCACCATCCCATAGTGCATGCAACCCGACGCAGTGTGAGTGAGGTTGGAGATGGGCGGTGTGCACCATCCCATAGTGGATGCAGCCCGCAAAACGGTGGTGTGCAAGTATCTGAGTTTTTGAATGTGTTTGCGATGGAAGAGATGTATGGTGTCAGCTTTGTCTAATGCGGAGGCTGCGTGGTAGTGTAATCCCTAGTCCCAACTTTGTCGGGTCTTCTGGTGCTGTGAATGCAGATTAGCGTCCTTATGATGTGGAACGAGTGGAAAGCGGAGTATATTCCTCAGATGAAGCCAGTGGAATTGGGGAACTGTTACTGAAGTACAATGTTTAGGACTAAGGCTTGTAGATCTCTTTTGGTAAAGAATAGGTAAGATTGAAGGGTTTTTTTTGGTATGAATACATGAATGGAAGGCTTGTAGATCTCTTTTGGTAGAGGGTAGATAAGATTGAAGGTTCTTTTGTGGTATGAAAATGAAAACAAACCGGTCTGTATTCTTCAGTGGAAGCCAGTGGAATTTGGCACAGATTCCTGAGGTATAATTTTCAGGCTGGTAGAACTCTTTTGATAGATGGTAGATAAGGCTGAAGATACTGTTTTGGTGTGAAAATGAAATCAAACTGGTGGATATTCTTCGGTGGAAGCCAGTGGAATTGGGGAACTGTTGGTGAGGTACAATGTTTTAGGCTTTGGCTGGGGGATTCTTTGGAAGATACATGTTGCAAACGAGCTGGCCTGCTCAGGGTACTTTGTTTTCCTTGCAGCATGCCCTATGGTATTCCTGTCTATTCCTGGACAGAAGCTGACAATAGAGCATCAATGAACAGAGGGCAATAATGTGCAAGCTTACGATGGCTAATAGAAAGGCAAGTTCCATAGAAAGTTTCTAAGTCAAACTGGACTTTTAAAAGGAGCATTCCTCAAAAGGGAAGGGAAAAGCAGCATTCCTCCTAAAATGGGGATATTTGGCCACTCCCCCAGAGGAAGCGAGCCCTACTCTGAATCTGCTCCATAGGTCCATGATTAAGTTTTTGCAAAGCAAACCTAGCAAATTCTCTCCAGGGGGGTATAGCCCAAGTATATCCCTTATCCATTGTTTGCTCTTTTCTTTGCCTCCCATTACTCATTCTAGGGGCAGTCCTCCTCTCAGGGCTGCAGGGTAAAATCTATCCTGAAGGCCCTTGGAATCGTTTTCCAATACCTCTCCCCAACACCTCTGGTGGAGGCAATGGAATATTTTTGCAAAGGATAAACAGAACCTGCTTCCTAGACTTATAACTCCATGTATATCTTCTCCAGCGGTGTCCTCTCCCCTTCATGATATGATTGTGTTTGTTTGGGCAACAATCAGGGACATTCATAGCATATGGAACTAAAGGCCCAATTTACATATATCACTAGCCAGTCCAGCGTGGGTAAGGTCTTCATCATTAATGGTCTTTCTTTGCAGAGCGTGCTTTTTGCCGGTTTCTTCAGAAGACAACTTCTTCGGCAACTAAAGTCAATCCAGAGGAACCCAATGGTGGAACAGGAAAGACGGGATGAAAAGGCAAGTTCTCTTGAGGACTTGCTGAGTGGAACAGCTCATTTCCAGCATGTAGCCCTCTATCTCCATTGCCTAAAGCAGATTGAGGTTGGGAAAACAGACGTAGGAAAAGCTGACCAAGGGACACTGTTTGATAATCCATTAGTGGATGCTGGTTCATGATTGTGGGTGGATGGAGTGGGAATGAGTTTGCAGATGGGCGGTGTGCACCATCCCATGGTTGATGCAGCCGGCAGTATGATGGTGTGCAATTCTCTGAGTTTTGGAATGTGTTCGTGGTGCAAGAGAGAGGTCTGGTGTCGCAGTGTACGGATGGGCGGTGTGTGGGTGGGTGGTGTGCGGATGGGCGGTGTGCACCAGCCCATAGTGGATGCAACCCGCATTATGCAGGTGTGCAATTTTCTGAGTTTTCGAATGTGTTTGTGATGGAAGAGAGAGGTATGGTGTTGGAGTGTGCGGATGGTTGGTGTGCTGATGGACGGTGTGTGGATGGGTGGTGTACGGATGGTTGGTGTGTGCATGGGTGGTGTGCAGATGGGCGTTGTGCGGATGGGCGGGGTGCACCATCCCATAGTGGATGCAGCCCGATGGAGTGTGACTGAGTTTGCAGACGGGAGGTGTGCACCATCCCATAGTGGATGCAGCCCTCAGTATGCTGGTCTGCAAATATCAGGGTTTTCGAATGTGTTCGGGCAGTGTGCGGATGGGTGGTGTGCGGATGGCCGGTCTGCACCATCCCATAGTGCATGCAACCCGACGCAGTGTGAGTGAGGTTGGAGATGGGCGGTGTGCACCATCCCATAGTGGATGCAGCCCGCAAAACGGTGGTGTGCAAGTATCTGAGTTTTTGAATGTGTTTGCGATGGAAGAGATGTATGGTGTCAGCTTTGTCTAATGCGGAGGCTGCGTGGTAGTGTAATCCCTAGTCCCAACTTTGTCGGGTCTTCTGGTGCTGTGAATGCAGATTAGCGTCCTTATGATGTGGAACGAGTGGAAAGCGGAGTATATTCCTCAGATGAAGCCAGTGGAATTGGGGAACTGTTACTGAAGTACAATGTTTAGGACTAAGGCTTGTAGATCTCTTTTGGTAAAGAATAGGTAAGATTGAAGGGTTTTTTTTGGTATGAATACATGAATGGAAGGCTTGTAGATCTCTTTTGGTAGAGGGTAGATAAGATTGAAGGTTCTTTTGTGGTATGAAAATGAAAACAAACCGGTCTGTATTCTTCAGTGGAAGCCAGTGGAATTTGGCACAGATTCCTGAGGTATAATTTTCAGGCTGGTAGAACTCTTTTGATAGATGGTAGATAAGGCTGAAGATACTGTTTTGGTGTGAAAATGAAATCAAACTGGTGGATATTCTTCGGTGGAAGCCAGTGGAATTGGGGAACTGTTGGTGAGGTACAATGTTTTAGGCTTTGGCTGGGGGATTCTTTGGAAGATACATGTTGCAAACGAGCTGGCCTGCTCAGGGTACTTTGTTTTCCTTGCAGCATGCCCTATGGTATTCCTGTCTATTCCTGGACAGAAGCTGACAATAGAGCATCAATGAACAGAGGGCAATAATGTGCAAGCTTACGATGGCTAATAGAAAGGCAAGTTCCATAGAAAGTTTCTAAGTCAAACTGGACTTTTAAAAGGAGCATTCCTCAAAAGGGAAGGGAAAAGCAGCATTCCTCCTAAAATGGGGATATTTGGCCACTCCCCCAGAGGAAGCGAGCCCTACTCTGAATCTGCTCCATAGGTCCATGATTAAGTTTTTGCAAAGCAAACCTAGCAAATTCTCTCCAGGGGGGTATAGCCCAAGTATATCCCTTATCCATTGTTTGCTCTTTTCTTTGCCTCCCATTACTCATTCTAGGGGCAGTCCTCCTCTCAGGGCTGCAGGGTAAAATCTATCCTGAAGGCCCTTGGAATCGTTTTCCAATACCTCTCCCCAACACCTCTGGTGGAGGCAATGGAATATTTTTGCAAAGGATAAACAGAACCTGCTTCCTAGACTTATAACTCCATGTATATCTTCTCCAGCGGTGTCCTCTCCCCTTCATGATATGATTGTGTTTGTTTGGGCAACAATCAGGGACATTCATAGCATATGGAACTAAAGGCCCAATTTACATATATCACTAGCCAGTCCAGCGTGGGTAAGGTCTTCATCATTAATGGTCTTTCTTTGCAGAGCGTGCTTTTTGCCGGTTTCTTCAGAAGACAACTTCTTCGGCAACTAAAGTCAATCCAGAGGAACCCAATGGTGGAACAGGAAAGACGGGATGAAAAGGCAAGTTCTCTTGAGGACTTGCTGAGTGGAACAGCTCATTTCCAGCATGTAGCCCTCTATCTCCATTGCCTAAAGCAGATTGAGGTTGGGAAAACAGACGTAGGAAAAGCTGACCAAGGGACACTGTTTGATAATCCATTAGTGGATGCTGGTGCATGATTGTGGGTGGATGGAGTGTGAATGAGTTTGCAGATGGGCGGTGTGCACCATCCCATGGTTGATGCAGCCGGCAGTATGATGGTGTGCAATTCTCTGAGTTTTGGAATGTGTTCGTGGTGCAAGAGAGAGGTCTGGTGTCGCAGTGTACGGATGGGCGGTGTGTGGGTGGGTGGTGTGCGGATGGGCGGTGTGCACCAGCCCATAGTGGATGCAACCCGCATTATGCAGGTGTGCAATTTTCTGAGTTTTCGAATGTGTTTGTGATGGAAGAGAGAGGTATGGTGTTGGAGTGTGCGGATGGTTGGTGTGCTGATGGACGGTGTGTGGATGGGTGGTGTACGGATGGTTGGTGTGTGCATGGGTGGTGTGCAGATGGGCGTTGTGCGGATGGGCGGGGTGCACCATCCCATAGTGGATGCAGCCCGATGGAGTGTGACTGAGTTTGCAGACGGGAGGTGTGCACCATCCCATAGTGGATGCAGCCCTCAGTATGCTGGTCTGCAAATATCAGGGTTTTCGAATGTGTTCGGGCAGTGTGCGGATGGGTGGTGTGCGGATGGCCGGTCTGCACCATCCCATAGTGCATGCAACCCGACGCAGTGTGAGTGAGGTTGGAGATGGGCGGTGTGCACCATCCCATAGTGGATGCAGCCCGCAAAACGGTGGTGTGCAAGTATCTGAGTTTTTGAATGTGTTTGCGATGGAAGAGATGTATGGTGTCAGCTTTGTCTAATGCGGAGGCTGCGTGGTAGTGTAATCCCTAGTCCCAACTTTGTCGGGTCTTCTGGTGCTGTGAATGCAGATTAGCGTCCTTATGATGTGGAACGAGTGGAAAGCGGAGTATATTCCTCAGATGAAGCCAGTGGAATTGGGGAACTGTTACTGAAGTACAATGTTTAGGACTAAGGCTTGTAGATCTCTTTTGGTAAAGAATAGGTAAGATTGAAGGGGTTTTTTTGGTATGAATACATGAATGGAAGGCTTGTAGATCTCTTTTGGTAGAGGGTAGATAAGATTGAAGGTTCTTTTGTGGTATGAAAATGAAAACAAACCGGTCTGTATTCTTCAGTGGAAGCCAGTGGAATTTGGCACAGATTCCTGAGGTATAATTTTCAGGCTGGTAGAACTCTTTTGATAGATGGTAGATAAGGCTGAAGATACTGTTTTGGTGTGAAAATGAAATCAAACTGGTGGATATTCTTCGGTGGAAGCCAGTGGAATTGGGGAACTGTTGGTGAGGTACAATGTTTTAGGCTTTGGCTGGGGGATTCTTTGGAAGATACATGTTGCAAACGAGCTGGCCTGCTCAGGGTACTTTGTTTTCCTTGCAGCATGCCCTATGGTATTCCTGTCTATTCCTGGACAGAAGCTGACAATAGAGCATCAATGAACAGAGGGCAATAATGTGCAAGCTTACGATGGCTAATAGAAAGGCAAGTTCCATAGAAAGTTTCTAAGTCAAACTGGACTTTTAAAAGGAGCATTCCTCAAAAGGGAAGGGAAAAGCAGCATTCCTCCTAAAATGGGGATATTTGGCCACTCCCCCAGAGGAAGCGAGCCCTACTCTGAATCTGCTCCATAGGTCCATGATTAAGTTTTTGCAAAGCAAACCTAGCAAATTCTCTCCAGGGGGGTATAGCCCAAGTATATCCCTTATCCATTGTTTGCTCTTTTCTTTGCCTCCCATTACTCATTCTAGGGGCAGTCCTCCTCTCAGGGCTGCAGGGTAAAATCTATCCTGAAGGCCCTTGGAATCGTTTTCCAATACCTCTCCCCAACACCTCTGGTGGAGGCAATGGAATATTTTTGCAAAGGATAAACAGAACCTGCTTCCTAGACTTATAACTCCATGTATATCTTCTCCAGCGGTGTCCTCTCCCCTTCATGATATGATTGTGTTTGTTTGGGCAACAATCAGGGACATTCATAGCATATGGAACTAAAGGCCCAATTTACATATATCACTAGCCAGTCCAGCGTGGGTAAGGTCTTCATCATTAATGGTCTTTCTTTGCAGAGCGTGCTTTTTGCCGGTTTCTTCAGAAGACAACTTCTTCGGCAACTAAAGTCAATCCAGAGGAACCCAATGGTGGAACAGGAAAGACGGGATGAAAAGGCAAGTTCTCTTGAGGACTTGCTGAGTGGAACAGCTCATTTCCAGCATGTAGCCCTCTATCTCCATTGCCTAAAGCAGATTGAGGTTGGGAAAACAGACGTAGGAAAAGCTGACCAAGGGACACTGTTTGATAATCCATTAGTGGATGCTGGTTCATGATTGTGGGTGGATGGAGTGTGAATGAGTTTGCAGATGGGCGGTGTGCACCATCCCATGGTTGATGCAGCCGGCAGTATGATGGTGTGCAATTCTCTGAGTTTTGGAATGTGTTCGTGGTGCAAGAGAGAGGTCTGGTGTCGCAGTGTACGGATGGGCGGTGTGTGGGTGGGTGGTGTGCGGATGGGCGGTGTGCACCAGCCCATAGTGGATGCAACCCGCATTATGCAGGTGTGCAATTTTCTGAGTTTTCGAATGTGTTTGTGATGGAAGAGAGAGGTATGGTGTTGGAGTGTGCGGATGGTTGGTGTGCTGATGGACGGTGTGTGGATGGGTGGTGTACGGATGGTTGGTGTGTGCATGGGTGGTGTGCAGATGGGCGTTGTGCGGATGGGCGGGGTGCACCATCCCATAGTGGATGCAGCCCGATGGAGTGTGACTGAGTTTGCAGACGGGAGGTGTGCACCATCCCATAGTGGATGCAGCCCTCAGTATGCTGGTCTGCAAATATCAGGGTTTTCGAATGTGTTCGGGCAGTGTGCGGATGGGTGGTGTGCGGATGGCCGGTCTGCACCATCCCATAGTGCATGCAACCCGACGCAGTGTGAGTGAGGTTGGAGATGGGCGGTGTGCACCATCCCATAGTGGATGCAGCCCGCAAAACGGTGGTGTGCAAGTATCTGAGTTTTTGAATGTGTTTGCGATGGAAGAGATGTATGGTGTCAGCTTTGTCTAATGCGGAGGCTGCGTGGTAGTGTAATCCCTAGTCCCAACTTTGTCGGGTCTTCTGGTGCTGTGAATGCAGATTAGCGTCCTTATGATGTGCAACGAGTGGAAAGCGGAGTATATTCCTCAGATGAAGCCAGTGGAATTGGGGAACTGTTACTGAAGTACAATGTTTAGGACTAAGGCTTGTAGATCTCTTTTGGTAAAGAATAGGTAAGATTGAAGGGTTTTTTTTGGTATGAATACATGAATGGAAGGCTTGTAGATCTCTTTTGGTAGAGGGTAGATAAGATTGAAGGTTCTTTTGTGGTATGAAAATGAAAACAAACCGGTCTGTATTCTTCAGTGGAAGCCAGTGGAATTTGGCACAGATTCCTGAGGTATAATTTTCAGGCTGGTAGAACTCTTTTGATAGATGGTAGATAAGGCTGAAGATACTGTTTTGGTGTGAAAATGAAATCAAACTGGTGGATATTCTTCGGTGGAAGCCAGTGGAATTGGGGAACTGTTGGTGAGGTACAATGTTTTAGGCTTTGGCTGGGGGATTCTTTGGAAGATACATGTTGCAAACGAGCTGGCCTGCTCAGGGTACTTTGTTTTCCTTGCAGCATGCCCTATGGTATTCCTGTCTATTCCTGGACAGAAGCTGACAATAGAGCATCAATGAACAGAGGGCAATAATGTGCAAGCTTACGATGGCTAATAGAAAGGCAAGTTCCATAGAAAGTTTCTAAGTCAAACTGGACTTTTAAAAGGAGCATTCCTCAAAAGGGAAGGGAAAAGCAGCATTCCTCCTAAAATGGGGATATTTGGCCACTCCCCCAGAGGAAGCGAGCCCTACTCTGAATCTGCTCCATAGGTCCATGATTAAGTTTTTGCAAAGCAAACCTAGCAAATTCTCTCCAGGGGGGTATAGCCCAAGTATATCCCTTATCCATTGTTTGCTCTTTTCTTTGCCTCCCATTACTCATTCTAGGGGCAGTCCTCCTCTCAGGGCTGCAGGGTAAAATCTATCCTGAAGGCCCTTGGAATCGTTTTCCAATACCTCTCCCCAACACCTCTGGTGGAGGCAATGGAATATTTTTGCAAAGGATAAACAGAACCTGCTTCCTAGACTTATAACTCCATGTATATCTTCTCCAGCGGTGTCCTCTCCCCTTCATGATATGATTGTGTTTGTTTGGGCAACAATCAGGGACATTCATAGCATATGGAACTAAAGGCCCAATTTACATATATCACTAGCCAGTCCAGCGTGGGTAAGGTCTTCATCATTAATGGTCTTTCTTTGCAGAGCGTGCTTTTTGCCGGTTTCTTCAGAAGACAACTTCTTCGGCAACTAAAGTCAATCCAGAGGAACCCAATGGTGGAACAGGAAAGACGGGATGAAAAGGCAAGTTCTCTTGAGGACTTGCTGAGTGGAACAGCTCATTTCCAGCATGTAGCCCTCTATCTCCATTGCCTAAAGCAGATTGAGGTTGGGAAAACAGACGTAGGAAAAGCTGACCAAGGGACACTGTTTGATAATCCATTAGTGGATGCTGGTGCATGATTGTGGGTGGATGGAGTGTGAATGAGTTTGCAGATGGGCGGTGTGCACCATCCCATGGTTGATGCAGCCGGCAGTATGATGGTGTGCAATTCTCTGAGTTTTGGAATGTGTTCGTGGTGCAAGAGAGAGGTCTGGTGTCGCAGTGTACGGATGGGCGGTGTGTGGGTGGGTGGTGTGCGGATGGGCGGTGTGCACCAGCCCATAGTGGATGCAACCCGCATTATGCAGGTGTGCAATTTTCTGAGTTTTCGAATGTGTTTGTGATGGAAGAGAGAGGTATGGTGTTGGAGTGTGCGGATGGTTGGTGTGCTGATGGACGGTGTGTGGATGGGTGGTGTACGGATGGTTGGTGTGTGCATGGGTGGTGTGCAGATGGGCGTTGTGCGGATGGGCGGTGTGCACCATCCCATAGTGGATGCAGCCCGATGGAGTGTGACTGAGTTTGCAGACGGGAGGTGTGCACCATCCCATAGTGGATGCAGCCCTCAGTATGCTGGTCTGCAAATATCAGGGTTTTCGAATGTGTTCGGGCAGTGTGCGGATGGGTGGTGTGCGGATGGCCGGTCTGCACCATCCCATAGTGCATGCAACCCGACGCAGTGTGAGTGAGGTTAGAGATGGGCGGTGTGCACCATCCCATAGTGGATGCAGCCCGCAAAACGGTGGTGTGCAAGTATCTGAGTTTTTGAATGTGTTTGCGATGGAAGAGATGTATGGTGTCAGCTTTGTCTAATGCGGAGGCTGCGTGGTAGTGTAATCCCTAGTCCCAACTTTGTCGGGTCTTCTGGTGCTGTGAATGCAGATTAGCGTCCTTATGATGTGGAACGAGTGGAAAGCGGAGTATATTCCTCAGATGAAGCCAGTGGAATTGGGGAACTGTTACTGAAGTACAATGTTTAGGACTAAGGCTTGTAGATCTCTTTTGGTAAAGAATAGGTAAGATTGAAGGGGTTTTTTTGGTATGAATACATGAATGGAAGGCTTGTAGATCTCTTTTGGTAGAGGGTAGATAAGATTGAAGGTTCTTTTGTGGTATGAAAATGAAAACAAACCGGTCTGTATTCTTCAGTGGAAGCCAGTGGAATTTGGCACAGATTCCTGAGGTATAATTTTCAGGCTGGTAGAACTCTTTTGATAGATGGTAGATAAGGCTGAAGATACTGTTTTGGTGTGAAAATGAAATCAAACTGGTGGATATTCTTCGGTGGAAGCCAGTGGAATTGGGGAACTGTTGGTGAGGTACAATGTTTTAGGCTTTGGCTGGGGGATTCTTTGGAAGATACATGTTGCAAACGAGCTGGCCTGCTCAGGGTACTTTGTTTTCCTTGCAGCATGCCCTATGGTATTCCTGTCTATTCCTGGACAGAAGCTGACAATAGAGCATCAATGAACAGAGGGCAATAATGTGCAAGCTTACGATGGCTAATAGAAAGGCAAGTTCCATAGAAAGTTTCTAAGTCAAACTGGACTTTTAAAAGGAGCATTCCTCAAAAGGGAAGGGAAAAGCAGCATTCCTCCTAAAATGGGGATATTTGGCCACTCCCCCAGAGGAAGCGAGCCCTACTCTGAATCTGCTCCATAGGTCCATGATTAAGTTTTTGCAAAGCAAACCTAGCAAATTCTCTCCAGGGGGGTATAGCCCAAGTATATCCCTTATCCATTGTTTGCTCTTTTCTTTGCCTCCCATTACTCATTCTAGGGGCAGTCCTCCTCTCAGGGCTGCAGGGTAAAATCTATCCTGAAGGCCCTTGGAATCGTTTTCCAATACCTCTCCCCAACACCTCTGGTGGAGGCAATGGAATATTTTTGCAAAGGATAAACAGAACCTGCTTCCTAGACTTATAACTCCATGTATATCTTCTCCAGCGGTGTCCTCTCCCCTTCATGATATGATTGTGTTTGTTTGGGCAACAATCAGGGACATTCATAGCATATGGAACTAAAGGCCCAATTTACATATATCACTAGCCAGTCCAGCGTGGGTAAGGTCTTCATCATTAATGGTCTTTCTTTGCAGAGCGTGCTTTTTGCCGGTTTCTTCAGAAGACAACTTCTTCGGCAACTAAAGTCAATCCAGAGGAACCCAATGGTGGAACAGGAAAGACGGGATGAAAAGGCAAGTTCTCTTGAGGACTTGCTGAGTGGAACAGCTCATTTCCAGCATGTAGCCCTCTATCTCCATTGCCTAAAGCAGATTGAGGTTGGGAAAACAGACGTAGGAAAAGCTGACCAAGGGACACTGTTTGATAATCCATTAGTGGATGCTGGTGCATGATTGTGGGTGGATGGAGTGTGAATGAGTTTGCAGATGGGCGGTGTGCACCATCCCATGGTTGATGCAGCCGGCAGTATGATGGTGTGCAATTCTCTGAGTTTTGGAATGTGTTCGTGGTGCAAGAGAGAGGTCTGGTGTCGCAGTGTACGGATGGGCGGTGTGTGGGTGGGTGGTGTGCGGATGGGCGGTGTGCACCAGCCCATAGTGGATGCAACCCGCATTATGCAGGTGTGCAATTTTCTGAGTTTTCGAATGTGTTTGTGATGGAAGAGAGAGGTATGGTGTTGGAGTGTGCGGATGGTTGGTGTGCTGATGGACGGTGTGTGGATGGGTGGTGTACGGATGGTTGGTGTGTGCATGGGTGGTGTGCAGATGGGCGTTGTGCGGATGGGCGGTGTGCACCATCCCATAGTGGATGCAGCCCGATGGAGTGTGACTGAGTTTGCAGACGGGAGGTGTGCACCATCCCATAGTGGATGCAGCCCTCAGTATGCTGGTCTGCAAATATCAGGGTTTTCGAATGTGTTCGGGCAGTGTGCGGATGGGTGGTGTGCGGATGGCCGGTCTGCACCATCCCATAGTGCATGCAACCCGACGCAGTGTGAGTGAGGTTAGAGATGGGCGGTGTGCACCATCCCATAGTGGATGCAGCCCGCAAAACGGTGGTGTGCAAGTATCTGAGTTTTTGAATGTGTTTGCGATGGAAGAGATGTATGGTGTCAGCTTTGTCTAATGCGGAGGCTGCGTGGTAGTGTAATCCCTAGTCCCAACTTTGTCGGGTCTTCTGGTGCTGTGAATGCAGATTAGCGTCCTTATGATGTGGAACGAGTGGAAAGCGGAGTATATTCCTCAGATGAAGCCAGTGGAATTGGGGAACTGTTACTGAAGTACAATGTTTAGGACTAAGGCTTGTAGATCTCTTTTGGTAAAGAATAGGTAAGATTGAAGGGGTTTTTTTGGTATGAATACATGAATGGAAGGCTTGTAGATCTCTTTTGGTAGAGGGTAGATAAGATTGAAGGTTCTTTTGTGGTATGAAAATGAAAACAAACCGGTCTGTATTCTTCAGTGGAAGCCAGTGGAATTTGGCACAGATTCCTGAGGTATAATTTTCAGGCTGGTAGAACTCTTTTGATAGATGGTAGATAAGGCTGAAGATACTGTTTTGGTGTGAAAATGAAATCAAACTGGTGGATATTCTTCGGTGGAAGCCAGTGGAATTGGGGAACTGTTGGTGAGGTACAATGTTTTAGGCTTTGGCTGGGGGATTCTTTGGAAGATACATGTTGCAAACGAGCTGGCCTGCTCAGGGTACTTTGTTTTCCTTGCAGCATGCCCTATGGTATTCCTGTCTATTCCTGGACAGAAGCTGACAATAGAGCATCAATGAACAGAGGGCAATAATGTGCAAGCTTACGATGGCTAATAGAAAGGCAAGTTCCATAGAAAGTTTCTAAGTCAAACTGGACTTTTAAAAGGAGCATTCCTCAAAAGGGAAGGGAAAAGCAGCATTCCTCCTAAAATGGGGATATTTGGCCACTCCCCCAGAGGAAGCGAGCCCTACTCTGAATCTGCTCCATAGGTCCATGATTAAGTTTTTGCAAAGCAAACCTAGCAAATTCTCTCCAGGGGGGTATAGCCCAAGTATATCCCTTATCCATTGTTTGCTCTTTTCTTTGCCTCCCATTACTCATTCTAGGGGCAGTCCTCCTCTCAGGGCTGCAGGGTAAAATCTATCCTGAAGGCCCTTGGAATCGTTTTCCAATACCTCTCCCCAACACCTCTGGTGGAGGCAATGGAATATTTTTGCAAAGGATAAACAGAACCTGCTTCCTAGACTTATAACTCCATGTATATCTTCTCCAGCGGTGTCCTCTCCCCTTCATGATATGATTGTGTTTGTTTGGGCAACAATCAGGGACATTCATAGCATATGGAACTAAAGGCCCAATTTACATATATCACTAGCCAGTCCAGCGTGGGTAAGGTCTTCATCATTAATGGTCTTTCTTTGCAGAGCGTGCTTTTTGCCGGTTTCTTCAGAAGACAACTTCTTCGGCAACTAAAGTCAATCCAGAGGAACCCAATGGTGGAACAGGAAAGACGGGATGAAAAGGCAAGTTCTCTTGAGGACTTGCTGAGTGGAACAGCTCATTTCCAGCATGTAGCCCTCTATCTCCATTGCCTAAAGCAGATTGAGGTTGGGAAAACAGACGTAGGAAAAGCTGACCAAGGGACACTGTTTGATAATCCATTAGTGGATGCTGGTGCATGATTGTGGGTGGATGGAGTGTGAATGAGTTTGCAGATGGGCGGTGTGCACCATCCCATGGTTGATGCAGCCGGCAGTATGATGGTGTGCAATTCTCTGAGTTTTGGAATGTGTTCGTGGTGCAAGAGAGAGGTCTGGTGTCGCAGTGTACGGATGGGCGGTGTGTGGGTGGGTGGTGTGCGGATGGGCGGTGTGCACCAGCCCATAGTGGATGCAACCCGCATTATGCAGGTGTGCAATTTTCTGAGTTTTCGAATGTGTTTGTGATGGAAGAGAGAGGTATGGTGTTGGAGTGTGCGGATGGTTGGTGTGCTGATGGACGGTGTGTGGATGGGTGGTGTACGGATGGTTGGTGTGTGCATGGGTGGTGTGCAGATGGGCGTTGTGCGGATGGGCGGGGTGCACCATCCCATAGTGGATGCAGCCCGATGGAGTGTGACTGAGTTTGCAGACGGGAGGTGTGCACCATCCCATAGTGGATGCAGCCCTCAGTATGCTGGTCTGCAAATATCAGGGTTTTCGAATGTGTTCGGGCAGTGTGCGGATGGGTGGTGTGCGGATGGCCGGTCTGCACCATCCCATAGTGCATGCAACCCGACGCAGTGTGAGTGAGGTTGGAGATGGGCGGTGTGCACCATCCCATAGTGGATGCAGCCCGCAAAACGGTGGTGTGCAAGTATCTGAGTTTTTGAATGTGTTTGCGATGGAAGAGATGTATGGTGTCAGCTTTGTCTAATGCGGAGGCTGCGTGGTAGTGTAATCCCTAGTCCCAACTTTGTCGGGTCTTCTGGTGCTGTGAATGCAGATTAGCGTCCTTATGATGTGGAACGAGTGGAAAGCGGAGTATATTCCTCAGATGAAGCCAGTGGAATTGGGGAACTGTTACTGAAGTACAATGTTTAGGACTAAGGCTTGTAGATCTCTTTTGGTAAAGAATAGGTAAGATTGAAGGGTTTTTTTTGGTATGAATACATGAATGGAAGGCTTGTAGATCTCTTTTGGTAGAGGGTAGATAAGATTGAAGGTTCTTTTGTGGTATGAAAATGAAAACAAACCGGTCTGTATTCTTCAGTGGAAGCCAGTGGAATTTGGCACAGATTCCTGAGGTATAATTTTCAGGCTGGTAGAACTCTTTTGATAGATGGTAGATAAGGCTGAAGATACTGTTTTGGTGTGAAAATGAAATCAAACTGGTGGATATTCTTCGGTGGAAGCCAGTGGAATTGGGGAACTGTTGGTGAGGTACAATGTTTTAGGCTTTGGCTGGGGGATTCTTTGGAAGATACATGTTGCAAACGAGCTGGCCTGCTCAGGGTACTTTGTTTTCCTTGCAGCATGCCCTATGGTATTCCTGTCTATTCCTGGACAGAAGCTGACAATAGAGCATCAATGAACAGAGGGCAATAATCTGCAAGCTTACGATGGCTAATAGAAAGGCAAGTTCCATAGAAAGTTTCTAAGTCAAACTGGACTTTTAAAAGGAGCATTCCTCAAAAGGGAAGGGAAAAGCAGCATTCCTCCTAAAATGGGGATATTTGGCCACTCCCCCAGAGGAAGCGAGCCCTACTCTGAATCTGCTCCATAGGTCCATGATTAAGTTTTTGCAAAGCAAACCTAGCAAATTCTCTCCAGGGGGGTATAGCCCAAGTATATCCCTTATCCATTGTTTGCTCTTTTCTTTGCCTCCCATTACTCATTCTAGGGGCAGTCCTCCTCTCAGGGCTGCAGGGTAAAATCTATCCTGAAGGCCCTTGGAATCGTTTTCCAATACCTCTCCCCAACACCTCTGGTGGAGGCAATGGAATATTTTTGCAAAGGATAAACAGAACCTGCTTCCTAGACTTATAACTCCATGTATATCTTCTCCAGCGGTGTCCTCTCCCCTTCATGATATGATTGTGTTTGTTTGGGCAACAATCAGGGACATTCATAGCATATGGAACTAAAGGCCCAATTTACATATATCACTAGCCAGTCCAGCGTGGGTAAGGTCTTCATCATTAATGGTCTTTCTTTGCAGAGCGTGCTTTTTGCCGGTTTCTTCAGAAGACAACTTCTTCGGCAACTAAAGTCAATCCAGAGGAACCCAATGGTGGAACAGGAAAGACGGGATGAAAAGGCAAGTTCTCTTGAGGACTTGCTGAGTGGAACAGCTCATTTCCAGCATGTAGCCCTCTATCTCCATTGCCTAAAGCAGATTGAGGTTGGGAAAACAGACGTAGGAAAAGCTGACCAAGGGACACTGTTTGATAATCCATTAGTGGATGCTGGTGCATGATTGTGGGTGGATGGAGTGTGAATGAGTTTGCAGATGGGCGGTGTGCACCATCCCATGGTTGATGCAGCCGGCAGTATGATGGTGTGCAATTCTCTGAGTTTTGGAATGTGTTCGTGGTGCAAGAGAGAGGTCTGGTGTCGCAGTGTACGGATGGGCGGTGTGTGGGTGGGTGGTGTGCGGATGGGCGGTGTGCACCAGCCCATAGTGGATGCAACCCGCATTATGCAGGTGTGCAATTTTCTGAGTTTTCGAATGTGTTTGTGATGGAAGAGAGAGGTATGGTGTTGGAGTGTGCGGATGGTTGGTGTGCTGATGGACGGTGTGTGGATGGGTGGTGTACGGATGGTTGGTGTGTGCATGGGTGGTGTGCAGATGGGCGTTGTGCGGATGGGCGGGGTGCACCATCCCATAGTGGATGCAGCCCGATGGAGTGTGACTGAGTTTGCAGACGGGAGGTGTGCACCATCCCATAGTGGATGCAGCCCTCAGTATGCTGGTCTGCAAATATCAGGGTTTTCGAATGTGTTCGGGCAGTGTGCGGATGGGTGGTGTGCGGATGGCCGGTCTGCACCATCCCATAGTGCATGCAACCCGACGCAGTGTGAGTGAGGTTGGAGATGGGCGGTGTGCACCATCCCATAGTGGATGCAGCCCGCAAAACGGTGGTGTGCAAGTATCTGAGTTTTTGAATGTGTTTGCGATGGAAGAGATGTATGGTGTCAGCTTTGTCTAATGCGGAGGCTGCGTGGTAGTGTAATCCCTAGTCCCAACTTTGTCGGGTCTTCTGGTGCTGTGAATGCAGATTAGCGTCCTTATGATGTGGAACGAGTGGAAAGCGGAGTATATTCCTCAGATGAAGCCAGTGGAATTGGGGAACTGTTACTGAAGTACAATGTTTAGGACTAAGGCTTGTAGATCTCTTTTGGTAAAGAATAGGTAAGATTGAAGGGTTTTTTTTGGTATGAATACATGAATGGAAGGCTTGTAGATCTCTTTTGGTAGAGGGTAGATAAGATTGAAGGTTCTTTTGTGGTATGAAAATGAAAACAAACCGGTCTGTATTCTTCAGTGGAAGCCAGTGGAATTTGGCACAGATTCCTGAGGTATAATTTTCAGGCTGGTAGAACTCTTTTGATAGATGGTAGATAAGGCTGAAGATACTGTTTTGGTGTGAAAATGAAATCAAACTGGTGGATATTCTTCGGTGGAAGCCAGTGGAATTGGGGAACTGTTGGTGAGGTACAATGTTTTAGGCTTTGGCTGGGGGATTCTTTGGAAGATACATGTTGCAAACGAGCTGGCCTGCTCAGGGTACTTTGTTTTCCTTGCAGCATGCCCTATGGTATTCCTGTCTATTCCTGGACAGAAGCTGACAATAGAGCATCAATGAACAGAGGGCAATAATGTGCAAGCTTACGATGGCTAATAGAAAGGCAAGTTCCATAGAAAGTTTCTAAGTCAAACTGGACTTTTAAAAGGAGCATTCCTCAAAAGGGAAGGGAAAAGCAGCATTCCTCCTAAAATGGGGATATTTGGCCACTCCCCCAGAGGAAGCGAGCCCTACTCTGAATCTGCTCCATAGGTCCATGATTAAGTTTTTGCAAAGCAAACCTAGCAAATTCTCTCCAGGGGGGTATAGCCCAAGTATATCCCTTATCCATTGTTTGCTCTTTTCTTTGCCTCCCATTACTCATTCTAGGGGCAGTCCTCCTCTCAGGGCTGCAGGGTAAAATCTATCCTGAAGGCCCTTGGAATCGTTTTCCAATACCTCTCCCCAACACCTCTGGTGGAGGCAATGGAATATTTTTGCAAAGGATAAACAGAACCTGCTTCCTAGACTTATAACTCCATGTATATCTTCTCCAGCGGTGTCCTCTCCCCTTCATGATATGATTGTGTTTGTTTGGGCAACAATCAGGGACATTCATAGCATATGGAACTAAAGGCCCAATTTACATATATCACTAGCCAGTCCAGCGTGGGTAAGGTCTTCATCATTAATGGTCTTTCTTTGCAGAGCGTGCTTTTTGCCGGTTTCTTCAGAAGACAACTTCTTCGGCAACTAAAGTCAATCCAGAGGAACCCAATGGTGGAACAGGAAAGACGGGATGAAAAGGCAAGTTCTCTTGAGGACTTGCTGAGTGGAACAGCTCATTTCCAGCATGTAGCCCTCTATCTCCATTGCCTAAAGCAGATTGAGGTTGGGAAAACAGACGTAGGAAAAGCTGACCAAGGGACACTGTTTGATAATCCATTAGTGGATGCTGGTGCATGATTGTGGGTGGATGGAGTGTGAATGAGTTTGCAGATGGGCGGTGTGCACCATCCCATGGTTGATGCAGCCGGCAGTATGATGGTGTGCAATTCTCTGAGTTTTGGAATGTGTTCGTGGTGCAAGAGAGAGGTCTGGTGTCGCAGTGTACGGATGGGCGGTGTGTGGGTGGGTGGGTGGTGTGCGGATGGGCGGTGTGCACCAGCCCATAGTGGATGCAACCCGCATTATGCAGGTGTGCAATTTTCTGAGTTTTCGAATGTGTTTGTGATGGAAGAGAGAGGTATGGTGTTGGAGTGTGCGGATGGTTGGTGTGCTGATGGACGGTGTGTGGATGGGTGGTGTACGGATGGTTGGTGTGTGCATGGGTGGTGTGCAGATGGGCGTTGTGCGGATGGGCGGGGTGCACCATCCCATAGTGGATGCAGCCCGATGGAGTGTGACTGAGTTTGCAGACGGGAGGTGTGCACCATCCCATAGTGGATGCAGCCCTCAGTATGCTGGTCTGCAAATATCAGGGTTTTCGAATGTGTTCGGGCAGTGTGCGGATGGGTGGTGTGCGGATGGCCGGTCTGCACCATCCCATAGTGCATGCAACCCGACGCAGTGTGAGTGAGGTTGGAGATGGGCGGTGTGCACCATCCCATAGTGGATGCAGCCCGCAAAACGGTGGTGTGCAAGTATCTGAGTTTTTGAATGTGTTTGCGATGGAAGAGATGTATGGTGTCAGCTTTGTCTAATGCGGAGGCTGCGTGGTAGTGTAATCCCTAGTCCCAACTTTGTCGGGTCTTCTGGTGCTGTGAATGCAGATTAGCGTCCTTATGATGTGGAACGAGTGGAAAGCGGAGTATATTCCTCAGATGAAGCCAGTGGAATTGGGGAACTGTTACTGAAGTACAATGTTTAGGACTAAGGCTTGTAGATCTCTTTTGGTAAAGAATAGGTAAGATTGAAGGGTTTTTTTTGGTATGAATACATGAATGGAAGGCTTGTAGATCTCTTTTGGTAGAGGGTAGATAAGATTGAAGGTTCTTTTGTGGTATGAAAATGAAAACAAACCGGTCTGTATTCTTCAGTGGAAGCCAGTGGAATTTGGCACAGATTCCTGAGGTATAATTTTCAGGCTGGTAGAACTCTTTTGATAGATGGTAGATAAGGCTGAAGATACTGTTTTGGTGTGAAAATGAAATCAAACTGGTGGATATTCTTCGGTGGAAGCCAGTGGAATTGGGGAACTGTTGGTGAGGTACAATGTTTTAGGCTTTGGCTGGGGGATTCTTTGGAAGATACATGTTGCAAACGAGCTGGCCTGCTCAGGGTACTTTGTTTTCCTTGCAGCATGCCCTATGGTATTCCTGTCTATTCCTGGACAGAAGCTGACAATAGAGCATCAATGAACAGAGGGCAATAATGTGCAAGCTTACGATGGCTAATAGAAAGGCAAGTTCCATAGAAAGTTTCTAAGTCAAACTGGACTTTTAAAAGGAGCATTCCTCAAAAGGGAAGGGAAAAGCAGCATTCCTCCTAAAATGGGGATATTTGGCCACTCCCCCAGAGGAAGCGAGCCCTACTCTGAATCTGCTCCATAGGTCCATGATTAAGTTTTTGCAAAGCAAACCTAGCAAATTCTCTCCAGGGGGGTATAGCCCAAGTATATCCCTTATCCATTGTTTGCTCTTTTCTTTGCCTCCCATTACTCATTCTAGGGGCAGTCCTCCTCTCAGGGCTGCAGGGTAAAATCTATCCTGAAGGCCCTTGGAATCGTTTTCCAATACCTCTCCCCAACACCTCTGGTGGAGGCAATGGAATATTTTTGCAAAGGATAAACAGAACCTGCTTCCTAGACTTATAACTCCATGTATATCTTCTCCAGCGGTGTCCTCTCCCCTTCATGATATGATTGTGTTTGTTTGGGCAACAATCAGGGACATTCATAGCATATGGAACTAAAGGCCCAATTTACATATATCACTAGCCAGTCCAGCGTGGGTAAGGTCTTCATCATTAATGGTCTTTCTTTGCAGAGCGTGCTTTTTGCCGGTTTCTTCAGAAGACAACTTCTTCGGCAACTAAAGTCAATCCAGAGGAACCCAATGGTGGAACAGGAAAGACGGGATGAAAAGGCAAGTTCTCTTGAGGACTTGCTGAGTGGAACAGCTCATTTCCAGCATGTAGCCCTCTATCTCCATTGCCTAAAGCAGATTGAGGTTGGGAAAACAGACGTAGGAAAAGCTGACCAAGGGACACTGTTTGATAATCCATTAGTGGATGCTGGTGCATGATTGTGGGTGGATGGAGTGTGAATGAGTTTGCAGATGGGCGGTGTGCACCATCCCATGGTTGATGCAGCCGGCAGTATGATGGTGTGCAATTCTCTGAGTTTTGGAATGTGTTCGTGGTGCAAGAGAGAGGTCTGGTGTCGCAGTGTACGGATGGGCGGTGTGTGGGTGGGTGGGTGGTGTGCGGATGGGCGGTGTGCACCAGCCCATAGTGGATGCAACCCGCATTATGCAGGTGTGCAATTTTCTGAGTTTTCGAATGTGTTTGTGATGGAAGAGAGAGGTATGGTGTTGGAGTGTGCGGATGGTTGGTGTGCTGATGGACGGTGTGTGGATGGGTGGTGTACGGATGGTTGGTGTGTGCATGGGTGGTGTGCAGATGGGCGTTGTGCGGATGGGCGGGGTGCACCATCCCATAGTGGATGCAGCCCGATGGAGTGTGACTGAGTTTGCAGACGGGAGGTGTGCACCATCCCATAGTGGATGCAGCCCTCAGTATGCTGGTCTGCAAATATCAGGGTTTTCGAATGTGTTCGGGCAGTGTGCGGATGGGTGGTGTGCGGATGGCCGGTCTGCACCATCCCATAGTGCATGCAACCCGACGCAGTGTGAGTGAGGTTGGAGATGGGCGGTGTGCACCATCCCATAGTGGATGCAGCCCGCAAAACGGTGGTGTGCAAGTATCTGAGTTTTTGAATGTGTTTGCGATGGAAGAGATGTATGGTGTCAGCTTTGTCTAATGCGGAGGCTGCGTGGTAGTGTAATCCCTAGTCCCAACTTTGTCGGGTCTTCTGGTGCTGTGAATGCAGATTAGCGTCCTTATGATGTGGAACGAGTGGAAAGCGGAGTATATTCCTCAGATGAAGCCAGTGGAATTGGGGAACTGTTACTGAAGTACAATGTTTAGGACTAAGGCTTGTAGATCTCTTTTGGTAAAGAATAGGTAAGATTGAAGGGGTTTTTTTGGTATGAATACATGAATGGAAGGCTTGTAGATCTCTTTTGGTAGAGGGTAGATAAGATTGAAGGTTCTTTTGTGGTATGAAAATGAAAACAAACCGGTCTGTATTCTTCAGTGGAAGCCAGTGGAATTTGGCACAGATTCCTGAGGTATAATTTTCAGGCTGGTAGAACTCTTTTGATAGATGGTAGATAAGGCTGAAGATACTGTTTTGGTGTGAAAATGAAATCAAACTGGTGGATATTCTTCGGTGGAAGCCAGTGGAATTGGGGAACTGTTGGTGAGGTACAATGTTTTAGGCTTTGGCTGGGGGATTCTTTGGAAGATACATGTTGCAAACGAGCTGGCCTGCTCAGGGTACTTTGTTTTCCTTGCAGCATGCCCTATGGTATTCCTGTCTATTCCTGGACAGAAGCTGACAATAGAGCATCAATGAACAGAGGGCAATAATGTGCAAGCTTACAATGGCTAATAGAAAGGCAAGTTCCATAGAAAGTTTCTAAGTCAAACTGGACTTTTAAAAGGAGCATTCCTCAAAAGGGAAGGGAAAAGCAGCATTCCTCCTAAAATGGGGATATTTGGCCACTCCCCCAGAGGAAGCGAGCCCTACTCTGAATCTGCTCCATAGGTCCATGATTAAGTTTTTGCAAAGCAAACCTAGCAAATTCTCTCCAGGGGGGTATAGCCCAAGTATATCCCTTATCCATTGTTTGCTCTTTTCTTTGCCTCCCATTACTCATTCTAGGGGCAGTCCTCCTCTCAGGGCTGCAGGGTAAAATCTATCCTGAAGGCCCTTGGAATCGTTTTCCAATACCTCTCCCCAACACCTCTGGTGGAGGCAATGGAATATTTTTGCAAAGGATAAACAGAACCTGCTTCCTAGACTTATAACTCCATGTATATCTTCTCCAGCGGTGTCCTCTCCCCTTCATGATATGATTGTGTTTGTTTGGGCAACAATCAGGGACATTCATAGCATATGGAACTAAAGGCCCAATTTACATATATCACTAGCCAGTCCAGCGTGGGTAAGGTCTTCATCATTAATGGTCTTTCTTTGCAGAGCGTGCTTTTTGCCGGTTTCTTCAGAAGACAACTTCTTCGGCAACTAAAGTCAATCCAGAGGAACCCAATGGTGGAACAGGAAAGACGGGATGAAAAGGCAAGTTCTCTTGAGGACTTGCTGAGTGGAACAGCTCATTTCCAGCATGTAGCCCTCTATCTCCATTGCCTAAAGCAGATTGAGGTTGGGAAAACAGACGTAGGAAAAGCTGACCAAGGGACACTGTTTGATAATCCATTAGTGGATGCTGGTGCATGATTGTGGGTGGATGGAGTGTGAATGAGTTTGCAGATGGGCGGTGTGCACCATCCCATGGTTGATGCAGCCGGCAGTATGATGGTGTGCAATTCTCTGAGTTTTGGAATGTGTTCGTGGTGCAAGAGAGAGGTCTGGTGTCGCAGTGTACGGATGGGCGGTGTGTGGGTGGGTGGTGTGCGGATGGGCGGTGTGCACCAGCCCATAGTGGATGCAACCCGCATTATGCAGGTGTGCAATTTTCTGAGTTTTCGAATGTGTTTGTGATGGAAGAGAGAGGTATGGTGTTGGAGTGTGCGGATGGTTGGTGTGCTGATGGACGGTGTGTGGATGGGTGGTGTACGGATGGTTGGTGTGTGCATGGGTGGTGTGCAGATGGGCGTTGTGCGGATGGGCGGGGTGCACCATCCCATAGTGGATGCAGCCCGATGGAGTGTGACTGAGTTTGCAGACGGGAGGTGTGCACCATCCCATAGTGGATGCAGCCCTCAGTATGCTGGTCTGCAAATATCAGGGTTTTCGAATGTGTTCGGGCAGTGTGCGGATGGGTGGTGTGCGGATGGCCGGTCTGCACCATCCCATAGTGCATGCAACCCGACGCAGTGTGAGTGAGGTTGGAGATGGGCGGTGTGCACCATCCCATAGTGGATGCAGCCCGCAAAACGGTGGTGTGCAAGTATCTGAGTTTTTGAATGTGTTTGCGATGGAAGAGATGTATGGTGTCAGCTTTGTCTAATGCGGAGGCTGCGTGGTAGTGTAATCCCTAGTCCCAACTTTGTCGGGTCTTCTGGTGCTGTGAATGCAGATTAGCGTCCTTATGATGTGGAACGAGTGGAAAGCGGAGTATATTCCTCAGATGAAGCCAGTGGAATTGGGGAACTGTTACTGAAGTACAATGTTTAGGACTAAGGCTTGTAGATCTCTTTTGGTAAAGAATAGGTAAGATTGAAGGGTTTTTTTTGGTATGAATACATGAATGGAAGGCTTGTAGATCTCTTTTGGTAGAGGGTAGATAAGATTGAAGGTTCTTTTGTGGTATGAAAATGAAAACAAACCGGTCTGTATTCTTCAGTGGAAGCCAGTGGAATTTGGCACAGATTCCTGAGGTATAATTTTCAGGCTGGTAGAACTCTTTTGATAGATGGTAGATAAGGCTGAAGATACTGTTTTGGTGTGAAAATGAAATCAAACTGGTGGATATTCTTCGGTGGAAGCCAGTGGAATTGGGGAACTGTTGGTGAGGTACAATGTTTTAGGCTTTGGCTGGGGGATTCTTTGGAAGATACATGTTGCAAACGAGCTGGCCTGCTCAGGGTACTTTGTTTTCCTTGCAGCATGCCCTATGGTATTCCTGTCTATTCCTGGACAGAAGCTGACAATAGAGCATCAATGAACAGAGGGCAATAATGTGCAAGCTTACGATGGCTAATAGAAAGGCAAGTTCCATAGAAAGTTTCTAAGTCAAACTGGACTTTTAAAAGGAGCATTCCTCAAAAGGGAAGGGAAAAGCAGCATTCCTCCTAAAATGGGGATATTTGGCCACTCCCCCAGAGGAAGCGAGCCCTACTCTGAATCTGCTCCATAGGTCCATGATTAAGTTTTTGCAAAGCAAACCTAGCAAATTCTCTCCAGGGGGGTATAGCCCAAGTATATCCCTTATCCATTGTTTGCTCTTTTCTTTGCCTCCCATTACTCATTCTAGGGGCAGTCCTCCTCTCAGGGCTGCAGGGTAAAATCTATCCTGAAGGCCCTTGGAATCGTTTTCCAATACCTCTCCCCAACACCTCTGGTGGAGGCAATGGAATATTTTTGCAAAGGATAAACAGAACCTGCTTCCTAGACTTATAACTCCATGTATATCTTCTCCAGCGGTGTCCTCTCCCCTTCATGATATGATTGTGTTTGTTTGGGCAACAATCAGGGACATTCATAGCATATGGAACTAAAGGCCCAATTTACATATATCACTAGCCAGTCCAGCGTGGGTAAGGTCTTCATCATTAATGGTCTTTCTTTGCAGAGCGTGCTTTTTGCCGGTTTCTTCAGAAGACAACTTCTTCGGCAACTAAAGTCAATCCAGAGGAACCCAATGGTGGAACAGGAAAGACGGGATGAAAAGGCAAGTTCTCTTGAGGACTTGCTGAGTGGAACAGCTCATTTCCAGCATGTAGCCCTCTATCTCCATTGCCTAAAGCAGATTGAGGTTGGGAAAACAGACGTAGGAAAAGCTGACCAAGGGACACTGTTTGATAATCCATTAGTGGATGCTGGTGCATGATTGTGGGTGGATGGAGTGTGAATGAGTTTGCAGATGGGCGGTGTGCACCATCCCATGGTTGATGCAGCCGGCAGTATGATGGTGTGCAATTCTCTGAGTTTTGGAATGTGTTCGTGGTGCAAGAGAGAGGTCTGGTGTCGCAGTGTACGGATGGGCGGTGTGTGTGTGGGTGGTGTGCGGATGGGCGGTGTGCACCAGCCCATAGTGGATGCAACCCGCATTATGCAGGTGTGCAATTTTCTGAGTTTTCGAATGTGTTTGTGATGGAAGAGAGAGGTATGGTGTTGGAGTGTGCGGATGGTTGGTGTGCTGATGGACGGTGTGTGGATGGGTGGTGTACGGATGGTTGGTGTGTGCATGGGTGGTGTGCAGATGGGCGTTGTGCGGATGGGCGGGGTGCACCATCCCATAGTGGATGCAGCCCGATGGAGTGTGACTGAGTTTGCAGACGGGAGGTGTGCACCATCCCATAGTGGATGCAGCCCTCAGTATGCTGGTCTGCAAATATCAGGGTTTTCGAATGTGTTCGGGCAGTGTGCGGATGGGTGGTGTGCGGATGGCCGGTCTGCACCATCCCATAGTGCATGCAACCCGACGCAGTGTGAGTGAGGTTGGAGATGGGCGGTGTGCACCATCCCATAGTGGATGCAGCCCGCAAAACGGTGGTGTGCAAGTATCTGAGTTTTTGAATGTGTTTGCGATGGAAGAGATGTATGGTGTCAGCTTTGTCTAATGCGGAGGCTGCGTGGTAGTGTAATCCCTAGTCCCAACTTTGTCGGGTCTTCTGGTGCTGTGAATGCAGATTAGCGTCCTTATGATGTGGAACGAGTGGAAAGCGGAGTATATTCCTCAGATGAAGCCAGTGGAATTGGGGAACTGTTACTGAAGTACAATGTTTAGGACTAAGGCTTGTAGATCTCTTTTGGTAAAGAATAGGTAAGATTGAAGGGGTTTTTTTGGTATGAATACATGAATGGAAGGCTTGTAGATCTCTTTTGGTAGAGGGTAGATAAGATTGAAGGTTCTTTTGTGGTATGAAAATGAAAACAAACCGGTCTGTATTCTTCAGTGGAAGCCAGTGGAATTTGGCACAGATTCCTGAGGTATAATTTTCAGGCTGGTAGAACTCTTTTGATAGATGGTAGATAAGGCTGAAGATACTGTTTTGGTGTGAAAATGAAATCAAACTGGTGGATATTCTTCGGTGGAAGCCAGTGGAATTGGGGAACTGTTGGTGAGGTACAATGTTTTAGGCTTTGGCTGGGGGATTCTTTGGAAGATACATGTTGCAAACGAGCTGGCCTGCTCAGGGTACTTTGTTTTCCTTGCAGCATGCCCTATGGTATTCCTGTCTATTCCTGGACAGAAGCTGACAATAGAGCATCAATGAACAGAGGGCAATAATGTGCAAGCTTACGATGGCTAATAGAAAGGCAAGTTCCATAGAAAGTTTCTAAGTCAAACTGGACTTTTAAAAGGAGCATTCCTCAAAAGGGAAGGGAAAAGCAGCATTCCTCCTAAAATGGGGATATTTGGCCACTCCCCCAGAGGAAGCGAGCCCTACTCTGAATCTGCTCCATAGGTCCATGATTAAGTTTTTGCAAAGCAAACCTAGCAAATTCTCTCCAGGGGGGTATAGCCCAAGTATATCCCTTATCCATTGTTTGCTCTTTTCTTTGCCTCCCATTACTCATTCTAGGGGCAGTCCTCCTCTCAGGGCTGCAGGGTAAAATCTATCCTGAAGGCCCTTGGAATCGTTTTCCAATACCTCTCCCCAACACCTCTGGTGGAGGCAATGGAATATTTTTGCAAAGGATAAACAGAACCTGCTTCCTAGACTTATAACTCCATGTATATCTTCTCCAGCGGTGTCCTCTCCCCTTCATGATATGATTGTGTTTGTTTGGGCAACAATCAGGGACATTCATAGCATATGGAACTAAAGGCCCAATTTACATATATCACTAGCCAGTCCAGCGTGGGTAAGGTCTTCATCATTAATGGTCTTTCTTTGCAGAGCGTGCTTTTTGCCGGTTTCTTCAGAAGACAACTTCTTCGGCAACTAAAGTCAATCCAGAGGAACCCAATGGTGGAACAGGAAAGACGGGATGAAAAGGCAAGTTCTCTTGAGGACTTGCTGAGTGGAACAGCTCATTTCCAGCATGTAGCCCTCTATCTCCATTGCCTAAAGCAGATTGAGGTTGGGAAAACAGACGTAGGAAAAGCTGACCAAGGGACACTGTTTGATAATCCATTAGTGGATGCTGGTGCATGATTGTGGGTGGATGGAGTGTGAATGAGTTTGCAGATGGGCGGTGTGCACCATCCCATGGTTGATGCAGCCGGCAGTATGATGGTGTGCAATTCTCTGAGTTTTGGAATGTGTTCGTGGTGCAAGAGAGAGGTCTGGTGTCGCAGTGTACGGATGGGCGGTGTGTGGGTGGGTGGTGTGCGGATGGGCGGTGTGCACCAGCCCATAGTGGATGCAACCCGCATTATGCAGGTGTGCAATTTTCTGAGTTTTCGAATGTGTTTGTGATGGAAGAGAGAGGTATGGTGTTGGAGTGTGCGGATGGTTGGTGTGCTGATGGACGGTGTGTGGATGGGTGGTGTACGGATGGTTGGTGTGTGCATGGGTGGTGTGCAGATGGGCGTTGTGCGGATGGGCGGGGTGCACCATCCCATAGTGGATGCAGCCCGATGGAGTGTGACTGAGTTTGCAGACGGGAGGTGTGCACCATCCCATAGTGGATGCAGCCCTCAGTATGCTGGTCTGCAAATATCAGGGTTTTCGAATGTGTTCGGGCAGTGTGCGGATGGGTGGTGTGCGGATGGCCGGTCTGCACCATCCCATAGTGCATGCAACCCGACGCAGTGTGAGTGAGGTTGGAGATGGGCGGTGTGCACCATCCCATAGTGGATGCAGCCCGCAAAACGGTGGTGTGCAAGTATCTGAGTTTTTGAATGTGTTTGCGATGGAAGAGATGTATGGTGTCAGCTTTGTCTAATGCGGAGGCTGCGTGGTAGTGTAATCCCTAGTCCCAACTTTGTCGGGTCTTCTGGTGCTGTGAATGCAGATTAGCGTCCTTATGATGTGGAACGAGTGGAAAGCGGAGTATATTCCTCAGATGAAGCCAGTGGAATTGGGGAACTGTTACTGAAGTACAATGTTTAGGACTAAGGCTTGTAGATCTCTTTTGGTAAAGAATAGGTAAGATTGAAGGGGTTTTTTTGGTATGAATACATGAATGGAAGGCTTGTAGATCTCTTTTGGTAGAGGGTAGATAAGATTGAAGGTTCTTTTGTGGTATGAAAATGAAAACAAACCGGTCTGTATTCTTCAGTGGAAGCCAGTGGAATTTGGCACAGATTCCTGAGGTATAATTTTCAGGCTGGTAGAACTCTTTTGATAGATGGTAGATAAGGCTGAAGATACTGTTTTGGTGTGAAAATGAAATCAAACTGGTGGATATTCTTCGGTGGAAGCCAGTGGAATTGGGGAACTGTTGGTGAGGTACAATGTTTTAGGCTTTGGCTGGGGGATTCTTTGGAAGATACATGTTGCAAACGAGCTGGCCTGCTCAGGGTACTTTGTTTTCCTTGCAGCATGCCCTATGGTATTCCTGTCTATTCCTGGACAGAAGCTGACAATAGAGCATCAATGAACAGAGGGCAATAATGTGCAAGCTTACGATGGCTAATAGAAAGGCAAGTTCCATAGAAAGTTTCTAAGTCAAACTGGACTTTTAAAAGGAGCATTCCTCAAAAGGGAAGGGAAAAGCAGCATTCCTCCTAAAATGGGGATATTTGGCCACTCCCCCAGAGGAAGCGAGCCCTACTCTGAATCTGCTCCATAGGTCCATGATTAAGTTTTTGCAAAGCAAACCTAGCAAATTCTCTCCAGGGGGGTATAGCCCAAGTATATCCCTTATCCATTGTTTGCTCTTTTCTTTGCCTCCCATTACTCATTCTAGGGGCAGTCCTCCTCTCAGGGCTGCAGGGTAAAATCTATCGTGAAGGCCCTTGGAATCGTTTTCCAATACCTCTCCCCAACACCTCTGGTGGAGGCAATGGAATATTTTTGCAAAGGATAAACAGAACCTGCTTCCTAGACTTATAACTCCATGTATATCTTCTCCAGCGGTGTCCTCTCCCCTTCATGATATGATTGTGTTTGTTTGGGCAACAATCAGGGACATTCATAGCATATGGAACTAAAGGCCCAATTTACATATATCACTAGCCAGTCCAGCGTGGGTAAGGTCTTCATCATTAATGGTCTTTCTTTGCAGAGCGTGCTTTTTGCCGGTTTCTTCAGAAGACAACTTCTTCGGCAACTAAAGTCAATCCAGAGGAACCCAATGGTGGAACAGGAAAGACGGGATGAAAAGGCAAGTTCTCTTGAGGACTTGCTGAGTGGAACAGCTCATTTCCAGCATGTAGCCCTCTATCTCCATTGCCTAAAGCAGATTGAGGTTGGGAAAACAGACGTAGGAAAAGCTGACCAAGGGACACTGTTTGATAATCCATTAGTGGATGCTGGTGCATGATTGTGGGTGGATGGAGTGTGAATGAGTTTGCAGATGGGCGGTGTGCACCATCCCATGGTTGATGCAGCCGGCAGTATGATGGTGTGCAATTCTCTGAGTTTTGGAATGTGTTCGTGGTGCAAGAGAGAGGTCTGGTGTCGCAGTGTACGGATGGGCGGTGTGTGGGTGGGTGGTGTGCAGATGGGCGGTGTGCACCATCTCATAGTGGATGCAACCCGCATTATGCAGGTGTGCAATTTTCTGAGTTTTCGAATGTGTTTGTGATGGAAGAGAGAGGTATGGTGTTGGAGTGTGCGGATGGTTGGTGTGCTGATGGACGGTGTGTGGATGGGTGGTGTACGGATGGTTGGTGTGTGCATGGGTGGTGTGCAGATGGGCGTTGTGCGGATGGGCGGTGTGCACCATCCCATAGTGGATGCAGCCCGATGGAGTGTGACTGAGTTTGCAGACGGGAGGTGTGCACCATCCCATAGTGGATGCAGCCCTCAGTATGCTGGTCTGCAAATATCAGGGTTTTCGAATGTGTTCGGGCAGTGTGCGGATGGGTGGTGTGCGGATGGCCGGTCTGCACCATCCCATAGTGCATGCAACCCGACGCAGTGTGAGTGAGGTTGGAGATGGGCGGTGTGCACCATCCCATAGTGGATGCAGCCCGCAAAACGGTGGTGTGCAAGTATCTGAGTTTTTGAATGTGTTTGCGATGGAAGAGATGTATGGTGTCAGCTTTGTCTAATGCGGAGGCTGCGTGGTAGTGTAATCCCTAGTCCCAACTTTGTCGGGTCTTCTGGTGCTGTGAATGCAGATTAGCGTCCTTATGATGTGGAACGAGTGGAAAGCGGAGTATATTCCTCAGATGAAGCCAGTGGAATTGGGGAACTGTTACTGAAGTACAATGTTTAGGACTAAGGCTTGTAGATCTCTTTTGGTAAAGAATAGGTAAGATTGAAGGGGTTTTTTTTGGTATGAATACATGAATGGAAGGCTTGTAGATCTCTTTTGGTAGAGGGTAGATAAGATTGAAGGTTCTTTTGTGGTATGAAAATGAAAACAAACCGGTCTGTATTCTTCAGTGGAAGCCAGTGGAATTTGGCACAGATTCCTGAGGTATAATTTTCAGGCTGGTAGAATTCTTTTGATAGATGGTAGATAAGGCTGAAGATACTGTTTTGGTGTGAAAATGAAATCAAACTGGTGGATATTCTTCGGTGGAAGCCAGTGGAATTGGGGAACTGTTGGTGAGGTACAATGTTTTAGGCTTTGGCTGGGGGATTCTTTGGAAGATACATGTTGCAAACGAGCTGGCCTGCTCAGGGTACTTTGTTTTCCTTGCAGCATGCCCTATGGTATTCCTGTCTATTCCTGGACAGAAGCTGACAATAGAGCATCAATGAACAGAGGGCAATAATGTGCAAGCTTACGATGGCTAATAGAAAGGCAAGTTCCATAGAAAGTTTCTAAGTCAAACTGGACTTTTAAAAGGAGCATTCCTCAAAAGGGAAGGGAAAAGCAGCATTCCTCCTAAAATGGGGATATTTGGCCACTCCCCCAGAGGAAGCGAGCCCTACTCTGAATCTGCTCCATAGGTCCATGATTAAGTTTTTGCAAAGCAAACCTAGCAAATTCTCTCCAGGGGGGTATAGCCCAAGTATATCCCTTATCCATTGTTTGCTCTTTTCTTTGCCTCCCATTACTCATTCTAGGGGCAGTCCTCCTCTCAGGGCTGCAGGGTAAAATCTATCCTGAAGGCCCTTGGAATCGTTTTCCAATACCTCTCCCCAACACCTCTGGTGGAGGCAATGGAATATTTTTGCAAAGGATAAACAGAACCTGCTTCCTAGACTTATAACTCCATGTATATCTTCTCCAGCGGTGTCCTCTCCCCTTCATGATATGATTGTGTTTGTTTGGGCAACAATCAGGGACATTCATAGCATATGGAACTAAAGGCCCAATTTACATATATCACTAGCCAGTCCAGCGTGGGTAAGGTCTTCATCATTAATGGTCTTTCTTTGCAGAGCGTGCTTTTTGCCGGTTTCTTCAGAAGACAACTTCTTCGGCAACTAAAGTCAATCCAGAGGAACCCAATGGTGGAACAGGAAAGACGGGATGAAAAGGCAAGTTCTCTTGAGGACTTGCTGAGTGGAACAGCTCATTTCCAGCATGTAGCCCTCTATCTCCATTGCCTAAAGCAGATTGAGGTTGGGAAAACAGACGTAGGAAAAGCTGACCAAGGGACACTGTTTGATAATCCATTAGTGGATGCTGGTGCATGATTGTGGGTGGATGGAGTGTGAATGAGTTTGCAGATGGGCGGTGTGCACCATCCCATGGTTGATGCAGCCGGCAGTATGATGGTGTGCAATTCTCTGAGTTTTGGAATGTGTTCGTGGTGCAAGAGAGAGGTCTGGTGTCGCAGTGTACGGATGGGCGGTGTGTGGGTGGGTGGTGTGCGGATGGGCGGTGTGCACCAGCCCATAGTGGATGCAACCCGCATTATGCAGGTGTGCAATTTTCTGAGTTTTCGAATGTGTTTGTGATGGAAGAGAGAGGTATGGTGTTGGAGTGTGCGGATGGTTGGTGTGCTGATGGACGGTGTGTGGATGGGTGGTGTACGGATGGTTGGTGTGTGCATGGGTGGTGTGCAGATGGGCGTTGTGCGGATGGGCGGGGTGCACCATCCCAGAGTGGATGCAGCCCGATGGAGTGTGACTGAGTTTGCAGACGGGAGGTGTGCACCATCCCATAGTGGATGCAGCCCTCAGTATGCTGGTCTGCAAATATCAGGGTTTTCGAATGTGTTCGGGCAGTGTGCGGATGGGTGGTGTGCGGATGGCCGGTCTGCACCATCCCATAGTGCATGCAACCCGACGCAGTGTGAGTGAGGTTGGAGATGGGCGGTGTGCACCATCCCATAGTGGATGCAGCCCGCAAAACGGTGGTGTGCAAGTATCTGAGTTTTTGAATGTGTTTGCGATGGAAGAGATGTATGGTGTCAGCTTTGTCTAATGCGGAGGCTGCGTGGTAGTGTAATCCCTAGTCCCAACTTTGTCGGGTCTTCTGGTGCTGTGAATGCAGATTAGCGTCCTTATGATGTGGAACGAGTGGAAAGCGGAGTATATTCCTCAGATGAAGCCAGTGGAATTGGGGAACTGTTACTGAAGTACAATGTTTAGGACTAAGGCTTGTAGATCTCTTTTGGTAAAGAATAGGTAAGATTGAAGGGGTTTTTTTGGTATGAATACATGAATGGAAGGCTTGTAGATCTCTTTTGGTAGAGGGTAGATAAGATTGAAGGTTCTTTTGTGGTATGAAAATGAAAACAAACCGGTCTGTATTCTTCAGTGGAAGCCAGTGGAATTTGGCACAGATTCCTGAGGTATAATTTTCAGGCTGGTAGAACTCTTTTGATAGATGGTAGATAAGGCTGAAGATACTGTTTTGGTGTGAAAATGAAATCAAACTGGTGGATATTCTTCGGTGGAAGCCAGTGGAATTGGGGAACTGTTGGTGAGGTACAATGTTTTAGGCTTTGGCTGGGGGATTCTTTGGAAGATACATGTTGCAAACGAGCTGGCCTGCTCAGGGTACTTTGTTTTCCTTGCAGCATGCCCTATGGTATTCCTGTCTATTCCTGGACAGAAGCTGACAATAGAGCATCAATGAACAGAGGGCAATAATGTGCAAGCTTACGATGGCTAATAGAAAGGCAAGTTCCATAGAAAGTTTCTAAGTCAAACTGGACTTTTAAAAGGAGCATTCCTCAAAAGGGAAGGGAAAAGCAGCATTCCTCCTAAAATGGGGATATTTGGCCACTCCCCCAGAGGAAGCGAGCCCTACTCTGAATCTGCTCCATAGGTCCATGATTAAGTTTTTGCAAAGCAAACCTAGCAAATTCTCTCCAGGGGGGTATAGCCCAAGTATATCCCTTATCCATTGTTTGCTCTTTTCTTTGCCTCCCATTACTCATTCTAGGGGCAGTCCTCCTCTCAGGGCTGCAGGGTAAAATCTATCCTGAAGGCCCTTGGAATCGTTTTCCAATACCTCTCCCCAACACCTCTGGTGGAGGCAATGGAATATTTTTGCAAAGGATAAACAGAACCTGCTTCCTAGACTTATAACTCCATGTATATCTTCTCCAGCGGTGTCCTCTCCCCTTCATGATATGATTGTGTTTGTTTGGGCAACAATCAGGGACATTCATAGCATATGGAACTAAAGACCCAATTTACATATATCACTAGCCAGTCCAGCGTGGGTAAGGTCTTCATCATTAATGGTCTTTCTTTGCAGAGCGTGCTTTTTGCCGGTTTCTTCAGAAGACAACTTCTTCGGCAACTAAAGTCAATCCAGAGGAACCCAATGGTGGAACAGGAAAGACGGGATGAAAAGGCAAGTTCTCTTGAGGACTTGCTGAGTGGAACAGCTCATTTCCAGCATGTAGCCCTCTATCTCCATTGCCTAAAGCAGATTGAGGTTGGGAAAACAGACGTAGGAAAAGCTGACCAAGGGACACTGTTTGATAATCCATTAGTGGATGCTGGTTCATGATTGTGGGTGGATGGAGTGTGAATGAGTTTGCAGATGGGCGGTGTGCACCATCCCATGGTTGATGCAGCCGGCAGTATGATGGTGTGCAATTCTCTGAGTTTTGGAATGTGTTCGTGGTGCAAGAGAGAGGTCTGGTGTCGCAGTGTACAGATGGGCGGTGTGTGGGTGGGTGGTGTGCGGATGGGCGGTGTGCACCAGCCCATAGTGGATGCAACCCGCATTATGCAGGTGTGCAATTTTCTGAGTTTTCGAATGTGTTTGTGATGGAAGAGAGAGGTATGGTGTTGGAGTGTGCGGATGGTTGGTGTGCTGATGGACGGTGTGTGGATGGGTGGTGTACGGATGGTTGGTGTGTGCATGGGTGGTGTGCAGATGGGCGTTGTGCGGATGGGCGGGGTGCACCATCCCATAGTGGATGCAGCCCGATGGAGTGTGACTGAGTTTGCAGACGGGAGGTGTGCACCATCCCATAGTGGATGCAGCCCTCAGTATGCTGGTCTGCAAATATCAGGGTTTTCGAATGTGTTCGGGCAGTGTGCGGATGGGTGGTGTGCGGATGGCCGGTCTGCACCATCCCATAGTGCATGCAACCCGACGCAGTGTGAGTGAGGTTGGAGATGGGCGGTGTGCACCATCCCATAGTGGATGCAGCCCGCAAAACGGTGGTGTGCAAGTATCTGAGTTTTTGAATGTGTTTGCGATGGAAGAGATGTATGGTGTCAGCTTTGTCTAATGCGGAGGCTGCGTGGTAGTGTAATCCCTAGTCCCAACTTTGTCGGGTCTTCTGGTGCTGTGAATGCAGATTAGCGTCCTTATGATGTGGAACGAGTGGAAAGCGGAGTATATTCCTCAGATGAAGCCAGTGGAATTGGGGAACTGTTACTGAAGTACAATGTTTAGGACTAAGGCTTGTAGATCTCTTTTGGTAAAGAATAGGTAAGATTGAAGGGTTTTTTTTTGGTATGAATACATGAATGGAAGGCTTGTAGATCTCTTTTGGTAGAGGGTAGATAAGATTGAAGGTTCTTTTGTGGTATGAAAATGAAAACAAACCGGTCTGTATTCTTCAGTGGAAGCCAGTGGAATTTGGCACAGATTCCTGAGGTATAATTTTCAGGCTGGTAGAACTCTTTTGATAGATGGTAGATAAGGCTGAAGATACTGTTTTGGTGTGAAAATGAAATCAAACTGGTGGATATTCTTCGGTGGAAGCCAGTGGAATTGGGGAACTGTTGGTGAGGTACAATGTTTTAGGCTTTGGCTGGGGGATTCTTTGGAAGATACATGTTGCAAACGAGCTGGCCTGCTCAGGGTACTTTGTTTTCCTTGCAGCATGCCCTATGGTATTCCTGTCTATTCCTGGACAGAAGCTGACAATAGAGCATCAATGAACAGAGGGCAATAATGTGCAAGCTTACGATGGCTAATAGAAAGGCAAGTTCCATAGAAAGTTTCTAAGTCAAACTGGACTTTTAAAAGGAGCATTCCTCAAAAGGGAAGGGAAAAGCAGCATTCCTCCTAAAATGGGGATATTTGGCCACTCCCCCAGAGGAAGCGAGCCCTACTCTGAATCTGCTCCATAGGTCCATGATTAAGTTTTTGCAAAGCAAACCTAGCAAATTCTCTCCAGGGGGGTATAGCCCAAGTATATCCCTTATCCATTGTTTGCTCTTTTCTTTGCCTCCCATTACTCATTCTAGGGGCAGTCCTCCTCTCAGGGCTGCAGGGTAAAATCTATCCTGAAGGCCCTTGGAATCGTTTTCCAATACCTCTCCCCAACACCTCTGGTGGAGGCAATGGAATATTTTTGCAAAGGATAAACAGAACCTGCTTCCTAGACTTATAACTCCATGTATATCTTCTCCAGCGGTGTCCTCTCCCCTTCATGATATGATTGTGTTTGTTTGGGCAACAATCAGGGACATTCATAGCATATGGAACTAAAGGCCCAATTTACATATATCACTAGCCAGTCCAGCGTGGGTAAGGTCTTCATCATTAATGGTCTTTCTTTGCAGAGCGTGCTTTTTGCCGGTTTCTTCAGAAGACAACTTCTTCGGCAACTAAAGTCAATCCAGAGGAACCCAATGGTGGAACAGGAAAGACGGGATGAAAAGGCAAGTTCTCTTGAGGACTTGCTGAGTGGAACAGCTCATTTCCAGCATGTAGCCCTCTATCTCCATTGCCTAAAGCAGATTGAGGTTGGGAAAACAGACGTAGGAAAAGCTGACCAAGGGACACTGTTTGATAATCCATTAGTGGATGCTGGTGCATGATTGTGGGTGGATGGAGTGTGAATGAGTTTGCAGATGGGCGGTGTGCACCATCCCATGGTTGATGCAGCCGGCAGTATGATGGTGTGCAATTCTCTGAGTTTTGGAATGTGTTCGTGGTGCAAGAGAGAGGTCTGGTGTCGCAGTGTACGGATGGGCGGTGTGTGGGTGGGTGGTGTGCGGATGGGCGGTGTGCACCAGCCCATAGTGGATGCAACCCGCATTATGCAGGTGTGCAATTTTCTGAGTTTTCGAATGTGTTTGTGATGGAAGAGAGAGGTATGGTGTTGGAGTGTGCGGATGGTTGGTGTGCTGATGGACGGTGTGTGGATGGGTGGTGTACGGATGGTTGGTGTGTGCATGGGTGGTGTGCAGATGGGCGTTGTGCGGATGGGCGGGGTGCACCATCCCATAGTGGATGCAGCCCGATGGAGTGTGACTGAGTTTGCAGACGGGAGGTGTGCACCATCCCATAGTGGATGCAGCCCTCAGTATGCTGGTCTGCAAATATCAGGGTTTTCGAATGTGTTCGGGCAGTGTGCGGATGGGTGGTGTGCGGATGGCCGGTCTGCACCATCCCATAGTGCATGCAACCCGACGCAGTGTGAGTGAGGTTGGAGATGGGCGGTGTGCACCATCCCATAGTGGATGCAGCCCGCAAAACGGTGGTGTGCAAGTATCTGAGTTTTTGAATGTGTTTGCGATGGAAGAGATGTATGGTGTCAGCTTTGTCTAATGCGGAGGCTGCGTGGTAGTGTAATCCCTAGTCCCAACTTTGTCGGGTCTTCTGGTGCTGTGAATGCAGATTAGCGTCCTTATGATGTGGAACGAGTGGAAAGCGGAGTATATTCCTCAGATGAAGCCAGTGGAATTGGGGAACTGTTACTGAAGTACAATGTTTAGGACTAAGGCTTGTAGATCTCTTTTGGTAAAGAATAGGTAAGATTGAAGGGGTTTTTTTGGTATGAATACATGAATGGAAGGCTTGTAGATCTCTTTTGGTAGAGGGTAGATAAGATTGAAGGTTCTTTTGTGGTATGAAAATGAAAACAAACCGGTCTGTATTCTTCAGTGGAAGCCAGTGGAATTTGGCACAGATTCCTGAGGTATAATTTTCAGGCTGGTAGAACTCTTTTGATAGATGGTAGATAAGGCTGAAGATACTGTTTTGGTGTGAAAATGAAATCAAACTGGTGGATATTCTTCGGTGGAAGCCAGTGGAATTGGGGAACTGTTGGTGAGGTACAATGTTTTAGGCTTTGGCTGGGGGATTCTTTGGAAGATACATGTTGCAAACGAGCTGGCCTGCTCAGGGTACTTTGTTTTCCTTGCAGCATGCCCTATGGTATTCCTGTCTATTCCTGGACAGAAGCTGACAATAGAGCATCAATGAACAGAGGGCAATAATGTGCAAGCTTACGATGGCTAATAGAAAGGCAAGTTCCATAGAAAGTTTCTAAGTCAAACTGGACTTTTAAAAGGAGCATTCCTCAAAAGGGAAGGGAAAAGCAGCATTCCTCCTAAAATGGGGATATTTGGCCACTCCCCCAGAGGAAGCGAGCCCTACTCTGAATCTGCTCCATAGGTCCATGATTAAGTTTTTGCAAAGCAAACCTAGCAAATTCTCTCCAGGGGGGTATAGCCCAAGTATATCCCTTATCCATTGTTTGCTCTTTTCTTTGCCTCCCATTACTCATTCTAGGGGCAGTCCTCCTCTCAGGGCTGCAGGGTAAAATCTATCCTGAAGGCCCTTGGAATCGTTTTCCAATACCTCTCCCCAACACCTCTGGTGGAGGCAATGGAATATTTTTGCAAAGGATAAACAGAACCTGCTTCCTAGACTTATAACTCCATGTATATCTTCTCCAGCGGTGTCCTCTCCCCTTCATGATATGATTGTGTTTGTTTGGGCAACAATCAGGGACATTCATAGCATATGGAACTAAAGGCCCAATTTACATATATCACTAGCCAGTCCAGCGTGGGTAAGGTCTTCATCATTAATGGTCTTTCTTTGCAGAGCGTGCTTTTTGCCGGTTTCTTCAGAAGACAACTTCTTCGGCAACTAAAGTCAATCCAGAGGAACCCAATGGTGGAACAGGAAAGACGGGATGAAAAGGCAAGTTCTCTTGAGGACTTGCTGAGTGGAACAGCTCATTTCCAGCATGTAGCCCTCTATCTCCATTGCCTAAAGCAGATTGAGGTTGGGAAAACAGACGTAGGAAAAGCTGACCAAGGGACACTGTTTGATAATCCATTAGTGGATGCTGGTGCATGATTGTGGGTGGATGGAGTGTGAATGAGTTTGCAGATGGGCGGTGTGCACCATCCCATGGTTGATGCAGCCGGCAGTATGATGGTGTGCAATTCTCTGAGTTTTGGAATGTGTTCGTGGTGCAAGAGAGAGGTCTGGTGTCGCAGTGTACGGATGGGCGGTGTGTGGGTGGGTGGTGTGCGGATGGGCGGTGTGCACCAGCCCATAGTGGATGCAACCCGCATTATGCAGGTGTGCAATTTTCTGAGTTTTCGAATGTGTTTGTGATGGAAGAGAGAGGTATGGTGTTGGAGTGTGCGGATGGTTGGTGTGCTGATGGACGGTGTGTGGATGGGTGGTGTACGGATGGTTGGTGTGTGCATGGGTGGTGTGCAGATGGGCGTTGTGCGGATGGGCGGGGTGCACCATCCCATAGTGGATGCAGCCCGATGGAGTGTGACTGAGTTTGCAGACGGGAGGTGTGCACCATCCCATAGTGGATGCAGCCCTCAGTATGCTGGTCTGCAAATATCAGGGTTTTCGAATGTGTTCGGGCAGTGTGCGGATGGGTGGTGTGCGGATGGCCGGTCTGCACCATCCCATAGTGCATGCAACCCGACGCAGTGTGAGTGAGGTTGGAGATGGGCGGTGTGCACCATCCCATAGTGGATGCAGCCCGCAAAACGGTGGTGTGCAAGTATCTGAGTTTTTGAATGTGTTTGCGATGGAAGAGATGTATGGTGTCAGCTTTGTCTAATGCGGAGGCTGCGTGGTAGTGTAATCCCTAGTCCCAACTTTGTCGGGTCTTCTGGTGCTGTGAATGCAGATTAGCGTCCTTATGATGTGGAACGAGTGGAAAGCGGAGTATATTCCTCAGATGAAGCCAGTGGAATTGGGGAACTGTTACTGAAGTACAATGTTTAGGACTAAGGCTTGTAGATCTCTTTTGGTAAAGAATAGGTAAGATTGAAGGGTTTTTTTTGGTATGAATACATGAATGGAAGGCTTGTAGATCTCTTTTGGTAGAGGGTAGATAAGATTGAAGGTTCTTTTGTGGTATGAAAATGAAAACAAACCGGTCTGTATTCTTCAGTGGAAGCCAGTGGAATTTGGCACAGATTCCTGAGGTATAATTTTCAGGCTGGTAGAACTCTTTTGATAGATGGTAGATAAGGCTGAAGATACTGTTTTGGTGTGAAAATGAAATCAAACTGGTGGATATTCTTCGGTGGAAGCCAGTGGAATTGGGGAACTGTTGGTGAGGTACAATGTTTTAGGCTTTGGCTGGGGGATTCTTTGGAAGATACATGTTGCAAACGAGCTGGCCTGCTCAGGGTACTTTGTTTTCCTTGCAGCATGCCCTATGGTATTCCTGTCTATTCCTGGACAGAAGCTGACAATAGAGCATCAATGAACAGAGGGCAATAATGTGCAAGCTTACGATGGCTAATAGAAAGGCAAGTTCCATAGAAAGTTTCTAAGTCAAACTGGACTTTTAAAAGGAGCATTCCTCAAAAGGGAAGGGAAAAGCAGCATTCCTCCTAAAATGGGGATATTTGGCCACTCCCCCAGAGGAAGCGAGCCCTACTCTGAATCTGCTCCATAGGTCCATGATTAAGTTTTTGCAAAGCAAACCTAGCAAATTCTCTCCAGGGGGGTATAGCCCAAGTATATCCCTTATCCATTGTTTGCTCTTTTCTTTGCCTCCCATTACTCATTCTAGGGGCAGTCCTCCTCTCAGGGCTGCAGGGTAAAATCTATCCTGAAGGCCCTTGGAATCGTTTTCCAATACCTCTCCCCAACACCTCTGGTGGAGGCAATGGAATATTTTTGCAAAGGATAAACAGAACCTGCTTCCTAGACTTATAACTCCATGTATATCTTCTCCAGCGGTGTCCTCTCCCCTTCATGATATGATTGTGTTTGTTTGGGCAACAATCAGGGACATTCATAGCATATGGAACTAAAGGCCCAATTTACATATATCACTAGCCAGTCCAGCGTGGGTAAGGTCTTCATCATTAATGGTCTTTCTTTGCAGAGCGTGCTTTTTGCCGGTTTCTTCAGAAGACAACTTCTTCGGCAACTAAAGTCAATCCAGAGGAACCCAATGGTGGAACAGGAAAGACGGGATGAAAAGGCAAGTTCTCTTGAGGACTTGCTGAGTGGAACAGCTCATTTCCAGCATGTAGCCCTCTATCTCCATTGCCTAAAGCAGATTGAGGTTGGGAAAACAGACGTAGGAAAAGCTGACCAAGGGACACTGTTTGATAATCCATTAGTGGATGCTGGTGCATGATTGTGGGTGGATGGAGTGTGAATGAGTTTGCAGATGGGCGGTGTGCACCATCCCATGGTTGATGCAGCCGGCAGTATGATGGTGTGCAATTCTCTGAGTTTTGGAATGTGTTCGTGGTGCAAGAGAGAGGTCTGGTGTCGCAGTGTACGGATGGGCGGTGTGTGGGGTGGGTGGTGTGCGGATGGGCGGTGTGCACCAGCCCATAGTGGATGCAACCCGCATTATGCAGGTGTGCAATTTTCTGAGTTTTCGAATGTGTTTGTGATGGAAGAGAGAGGTATGGTGTTGGAGTGTGCGGATGGTTGGTGTGCTGATGGACGGTGTGTGGATGGGTGGTGTACGGATGGTTGGTGTGTGCATGGGTGGTGTGCAGATGGGCGTTGTGCGGATGGGCGGGGTGCACCATCCCATAGTGGATGCAGCCCGATGGAGTGTGACTGAGTTTGCAGACGGGAGGTGTGCACCATCCCATAGTGGATGCAGCCCTCAGTATGCTGGTCTGCAAATATCAGGGTTTTCGAATGTGTTCGGGCAGTGTGCGGATGGGTGGTGTGCGGATGGCCGGTCTGCACCATCCCATAGTGCATGCAACCCGACGCAGTGTGAGTGAGGTTGGAGATGGGCGGTGTGCACCATCCCATAGTGGATGCAGCCCGCAAAACGGTGGTGTGCAAGTATCTGAGTTTTTGAATGTGTTTGCGATGGAAGAGATGTATGGTGTCAGCTTTGTCTAATGCGGAGGCTGCGTGGTAGTGTAATCCCTAGTCCCAACTTTGTCGGGTCTTCTGGTGCTGTGAATGCAGATTAGCGTCCTTATGATGTGGAACGAGTGGAAAGCGGAGTATATTCCTCAGATGAAGCCAGTGGAATTGGGGAACTGTTACTGAAGTACAATGTTTAGGACTAAGGCTTGTAGATCTCTTTTGGTAAAGAATAGGTAAGATTGAAGGGTTTTTTTTGGTATGAATACATGAATGGAAGGCTTGTAGATCTCTTTTGGTAGAGGGTAGATAAGATTGAAGGTTCTTTTGTGGTATGAAAATGAAAACAAACCGGTCTGTATTCTTCAGTGGAAGCCAGTGGAATTTGGCACAGATTCCTGAGGTATAATTTTCAGGCTGGTAGAACTCTTTTGATAGATGGTAGATAAGGCTGAAGATACTGTTTTGGTGTGAAAATGAAATCAAACTGGTGGATATTCTTCGGTGGAAGCCAGTGGAATTGGGGAACTGTTGGTGAGGTACAATGTTTTAGGCTTTGGCTGGGGGATTCTTTGGAAGATACATGTTGCAAACGAGCTGGCCTGCTCAGGGTACTTTGTTTTCCTTGCAGCATGCCCTATGGTATTCCTGTCTATTCCTGGACAGAAGCTGACAATAGAGCATCAATGAACAGAGGGCAATAATGTGCAAGCTTACGATGGCTAATAGAAAGGCAAGTTCCATAGAAAGTTTCTAAGTCAAACTGGACTTTTAAAAGGAGCATTCCTCAAAAAGGGAAGGGAAAAGCAGCATTCCTCCTAAAATGGGATATTTGGCCACTCCCCCAGAGGAAGCGAGCCCTACTCTGAATCTGCTCCATAGGTCCATGATTAAGTTTTTGCAAAGCAAACCTAGCAAATTCTCTCCAGGGGGGTATAGCCCAAGTATATCCCTTATCCATTGTTTGCTCTTTTCTTTGCCTCCCATTACTCATTCTAGGGGCAGTCCTCCTCTCAGGGCTGCAGGGTAAAATCTATCCTGAAGGCCCTTGGAATCGTTTTCCAATACCTCTCCCCAACACCTCTGGTGGAGGCAATGGAATATTTTTGCAAAGGATAAACAGAACCTGCTTCCTAGACTTATAACTCCATGTATATCTTCTCCAGCGGTGTCCTCTCCCCTTCATGATATGATTGTGTTTGTTTGGGCAACAATCAGGGACATTCATAGCATATGGAACTAAAGGCCCAATTTACATATATCACTAGCCAGTCCAGCGTGGGTAAGGTCTTCATCATTAATGGTCTTTCTTTGCAGAGCGTGCTTTTTGCCGGTTTCTTCAGAAGACAACTTCTTCGGCAACTAAAGTCAATCCAGAGGAACCCAATGGTGGAACAGGAAAGACGGGATGAAAAGGCAAGTTCTCTTGAGGACTTGCTGAGTGGAACAGCTCATTTCCAGCATGTAGCCCTCTATCTCCATTGCCTAAAGCAGATTGAGGTTGGGAAAACAGACGTAGGAAAAGCTGACCAAGGGACACTGTTTGATAATCCATTAGTGGATGCTGGTGCATGATTGTGGGTGGATGGAGTGTGAATGAGTTTGCAGATGGGCGGTGTGCACCATCCCATGGTTGATGCAGCCGGCAGTATGATGGTGTGCAATTCTCTGAGTTTTGGAATGTGTTCGTGGTGCAAGAGAGAGGTCTGGTGTCGCAGTGTACGGATGGGCGGTGTGTGGGTGGGTGGTGTGCGGATGGGCGGTGTGCACCAGCCCATAGTGGATGCAACCCGCATTATGCAGGTGTGCAATTTTCTGAGTTTTCGAATGTGTTTGTGATGGAAGAGAGAGGTATGGTGTTGGAGTGTGCGGATGGTTGGTGTGCTGATGGACGGTGTGTGGATGGGTGGTGTACGGATGGTTGGTGTGTGCATGGGTGGTGTGCAGATGGGCGTTGTGCGGATGGGCGGGGTGCACCATCCCATAGTGGATGCAGCCCGATGGAGTGTGACTGAGTTTGCAGACGGGAGGTGTGCACCATCCCATAGTGGATGCAGCCCTCAGTATGCTGGTCTGCAAATATCAGGGTTTTCGAATGTGTTCGGGCAGTGTGCGGATGGGTGGTGTGCGGATGGCCGGTCTGCACCATCCCATAGTGCATGCAACCCGACGCAGTGTGAGTGAGGTTGGAGATGGGCGGTGTGCACCATCCCATAGTGGATGCAGCCCGCAAAACGGTGGTGTGCAAGTATCTGAGTTTTTGAATGTGTTTGCGATGGAAGAGATGTATGGTGTCAGCTTTGTCTAATGCGGAGGCTGCGTGGTAGTGTAATCCCTAGTCCCAACTTTGTCGGGTCTTCTGGTGCTGTGAATGCAGATTAGCGTCCTTATGATGTGGAACGAGTGGAAAGCGGAGTATATTCCTCAGATGAAGCCAGTGGAATTGGGGAACTGTTACTGAAGTACAATGTTTAGGACTAAGGCTTGTAGATCTCTTTTGGTAAAGAATAGGTAAGATTGAAGGGGTTTTTTTGGTATGAATACATGAATGGAAGGCTTGTAGATCTCTTTTGGTAGAGGGTAGATAAGATTGAAGGTTCTTTTGTGGTATGAAAATGAAAACAAACCGGTCTGTATTCTTCAGTGGAAGCCAGTGGAATTTGGCACAGATTCCTGAGGTATAATTTTCAGGCTGGTAGAACTCTTTTGATAGATGGTAGATAAGGCTGAAGATACTGTTTTGGTGTGAAAATGAAATCAAACTGGTGGATATTCTTCGGTGGAAGCCAGTGGAATTGGGGAACTGTTGGTGAGGTACAATGTTTTAGGCTTTGGCTGGGGGATTCTTTGGAAGATACATGTTGCAAACGAGCTGGCCTGCTCAGGGTACTTTGTTTTCCTTGCAGCATGCCCTATGGTATTCCTGTCTATTCCTGGACAGAAGCTGACAATAGAGCATCAATGAACAGAGGGCAATAATGTGCAAGCTTACGATGGCTAATAGAAAGGCAAGTTCCATAGAAAGTTTCTAAGTCAAACTGGACTTTTAAAAGGAGCATTCCTCAAAAGGGAAGGGAAAAGCAGCATTCCTCCTAAAATGGGGATATTTGGCCACTCCCCCAGAGGAAGCGAGCCCTACTCTGAATCTGCTCCATAGGTCCATGATTAAGTTTTTGCAAAGCAAACCTAGCAAATTCTCTCCAGGGGGGTATAGCCCAAGTATATCCCTTATCCATTGTTTGCTCTTTTCTTTGCCTCCCATTACTCATTCTAGGGGCAGTCCTCCTCTCAGGGCTGCAGGGTAAAATCTATCCTGAAGGCCCTTGGAATCGTTTTCCAATACCTCTCCCCAACACCTCTGGTGGAGGCAATGGAATATTTTTGCAAAGGATAAACAGAACCTGCTTCCTAGACTTATAACTCCATGTATATCTTCTCCAGCGGTGTCCTCTCCCCTTCATGATATGATTGTGTTTGTTTGGGCAACAATCAGGGACATTCATAGCATATGGAACTAAAGGCCCAATTTACATATATCACTAGCCAGTCCAGCGTGGGTAAGGTCTTCATCATTAATGGTCTTTCTTTGCAGAGCGTGCTTTTTGCCGGTTTCTTCAGAAGACAACTTCTTCGGCAACTAAAGTCAATCCAGAGGAACCCAATGGTGGAACAGGAAAGACGGGATGAAAAGGCAAGTTCTCTTGAGGACTTGCTGAGTGGAACAGCTCATTTCCAGCATGTAGCCCTCTATCTCCATTGCCTAAAGCAGATTGAGGTTGGGAAAACAGACGTAGGAAAAGCTGACCAAGGGACACTGTTTGATAATCCATTAGTGGATGCTGGTGCATGATTGTGGGTGGATGGAGTGTGAATGAGTTTGCAGATGGGCGGTGTGCACCATCCCATGGTTGATGCAGCCGGCAGTATGATGGTGTGCAATTCTCTGAGTTTTGGAATGTGTTCGTGGTGCAAGAGAGAGGTCTGGTGTCGCAGTGTACGGATGGGCGGTGTGTGGGTGGGTGGTGTGCGGATGGGCGGTGTGCACCAGCCCATAGTGGATGCAACCCGCATTATGCAGGTGTGCAATTTTCTGAGTTTTCGAATGTGTTTGTGATGGAAGAGAGAGGTATGGTGTTGGAGTGTGCGGATGGTTGGTGTGCTGATGGACGGTGTGTGGATGGGTGGTGTACGGATGGTTGGTGTGTGCATGGGTGGTGTGCAGATGGGCGTTGTGCGGATGGGCGGGGTGCACCATCCCATAGTGGATGCAGCCCGATGGAGTGTGACTGAGTTTGCAGACGGGAGGTGTGCACCATCCCATAGTGGATGCAGCCCTCAGTATGCTGGTCTGCAAATATCAGGGTTTTCGAATGTGTTCGGGCAGTGTGCGGATGGGTGGTGTGCGGATGGCCGGTCTGCACCATCCCATAGTGCATGCAACCCGACGCAGTGTGAGTGAGGTTGGAGATGGGCGGTGTGCACCATCCCATAGTGGATGCAGCCCGCAAAACGGTGGTGTGCAAGTATCTGAGTTTTTGAATGTGTTTGCGATGGAAGAGATGTATGGTGTCAGCTTTGTCTAATGCGGAGGCTGCGTGGTAGTGTAATCCCTAGTCCCAACTTTGTCGGGTCTTCTGGTGCTGTGAATGCAGATTAGCGTCCTTATGATGTGGAACGAGTGGAAAGCGGAGTATATTCCTCAGATGAAGCCAGTGGAATTGGGGAACTGTTACTGAAGTACAATGTTTAGGACTAAGGCTTGTAGATCTCTTTTGGTAAAGAATAGGTAAGATTGAAGGGGTTTTTTTGGTATGAATACATGAATGGAAGGCTTGTAGATCTCTTTTGGTAGAGGGTAGATAAGATTGAAGGTTCTTTTGTGGTATGAAAATGAAAACAAACCGGTCTGTATTCTTCAGTGGAAGCCAGTGGAATTTGGCACAGATTCCTGAGGTATAATTTTCAGGACTG